>NC_068405.1:23947354-23974854 GCF_023724105.1 Carassius gibelio | reverse complement strand
ACAACACATAAAAATACAATAAATTCACAAAATAAATAATGCTTATAATAGGATAGGAATTGATAAAATTATCAAAAAAAAAAAAAAAAAAAAAATATATATATATATATATATATATATATATATATATATGTTAGGGCCGGGACTCGATTAAAAAAATTAATCTAATTAATTAGAGGCTTTGTAATTAATTAATCGAAATTAATCGCATTTTAATCGCATATAAATATTTGACCTGAGAACAGTGAGAAGTAATTTTTTTTCACATGGATTTATAGTATACCATTGAATAATGACTGAATTACATAAGCTTAAGCAACAAAATATTGTTTATTTTTGTTCAACCAAGTCTAGCAGACCAGTGCAATTTTTGCCATTAAGTGTAGCAATAGCATATTTAGAAACAATTTAGAAATAGTACATTTCAGAAATTCAGGAAGCTTATAGGTGCTGGAACCTTCTGTTAAGGGTTTTTTTTTTTTTAAGTAAAACACAATACTGTCAAGTACATTCAGAACATTAGAAACACTGACTATTAGAAAACATCTCTCTTTTGCTTCAGAGGCCATAACATACTAAGTCCAACTCTCAATAACCTTGGCCAAAACAATAAAGAGTTCAACATAAACTGTTGCACCAACAGAATAATACATAGTTCCCTTTCATAGGTCACTTAGATGCTGCGGTGACGTCAACAACGTATGGGAACACCTTCGGTGTGACGAATGTCTGAAGCCCTATACCATCCCGCCAATCCTATTGGCCAAATGGCGCATGGCACCACCCTACGCATGCGCACGCATGATTTCATTCCTTCAGGAATAGCGAATCATCTGTGCCCTATCGTCTCGCGTTCTCCAGCGATCTCTTCGAGCAGTGTTAACTCCTCTTCGCGGACGCGATGAGTTTTCGTAAATGCAAGGAGTCATGTACCAGGTACATCACGGCGGGTGACACTCATGACAGGTGCGTAGTGTGTCTTGGTTTGCATCACGCACAGGCGGCGCTTAGCGGCCTTTCTTCCTGTCCCCATTGTGATGGCCTGCGGCTCAGAGTACTGCGCTCTAGGGTGGAAGTATTTTCCGATGTCGCCCTCGAGTCTAACCCCCGTCATGTCACCTCTGCGACTGCCGAGGCACCGCACGAGGCGAGGGCCTGGGGTGACACGTGCGACATGGATTTTGTGGACAGCGCAGCGCTGGAATATTCTCCACATCGCTCGCTTATTCCTACCCTGCTGCAGAATAAAAGTTATACTGAGCCTGTCGTCTTCTCTAATGAGGATTTACAGCCCACACCGGAGGCATGCGCATCCTTCGGTTGTGGACGCTATGATGACGACGTTCTATCCACCGCGGCCTCGGGGTCTGAGGACTTCACGACCGACACTAGCCCTCTTCCTCCTAGCGGACAGGAGAGGCGTGTTTCCCCCTCTTACAGTGAGCTGTTGGATGTGGTTTCTCGTGCGGTGGGTAAATTGGGGCTAGACTGGGAGGTTGATAAGGCCGAGGCCCAACCCTCTTCTAAGCTGGACGACAGTTTTCTAACCAGTCGGACACCTACGCAGCCCCGGAGGCCTTTACCTTTTTTCCCGGACCTCCACCAGGAGGTTTCGAGGTCCTGGAAACAGCTGTTTTCGGCGCGGATTACTAACGCTGCGGCCGCGGATTTCGCCACCGTTTCTGATATGACGAACCATGGCTACACAATGATGCCCCCGGTGGAAGAGACTTTCGCCGAACACCTTGCGCCTAATTCGGCCGCGGCATGGAAGTCTCGCCCCCTTCTTCCTTCGAAGGCGTGTCGAGTCACGTCTAGTTTGGTGGGTAAATCCTACATGGCGGCTGGTCAAGCGGCTGCTTCACTCCACTCTATGGCGGTCCTTCAGGCCTACCAAGCGGAGCTATTGAAGGAACTTGACGAAGGGGAGGGCATCACGCCGGAGGCAGTAAAAGAACTGCGTAGAGCAACGGATTTGGCGCTACGTGCTACCAAGCATACCGCTCGTGCAGTGGGCCGTTCCATGGCCGGTTTGATTTCGGTTTAGCGCCACCTCTGGCTTAATCTCACCGATATCAAGGAAAAGGACAAATCTTTCCTCATGGATGCCCCTGTCTCCAGGGATGGTTTGTTCGGTGAGGCTGTCACGTCGGTAGTGGAGAAGTTCAGGGCAGCGAAACAGTAATCAGCCGCTTTCCGCCAGCTGATTCCCCGCAGACCCAGGGAGGTTGAACGCCGGCTAGCGCCCGCGCGTTCTCGCTCAACCTCCTCTCACCGTCAGCGAGCAGCCTCTCGAGAGGAACCCACACCTATGGCGCCTCCTCGTAAGGATTGGGGCCCTAAGGTTTTTCCACCGGCTCACCAGCGTCAACGCAAAAGACTAAACCTGAGCTCGACGGCAAATGCCTCTCGTTCTCGGGCACCGAATAGCAGCTCCTAATCATTTTGCTGCTTGCCAGGGACTGTGCCCTCCGCTAGAGAGCGCTGTCGGACCGCTTTCGCGCATACTACACTCTCATTGAAGTCTCATGCTCAAACATTGACTGTCTCGCCGCAAACAGCGCCTCGAGCAGCATTGGATCCAGCTGTAATGTCAGACGCTCCCTCAGTCACTCTGCGCAATCCTGCTTTCTGAATTCAAGGGGCGATTCAGGGATCCTACACAAACGGCCCGTTTATGACGGCTCGCGCAGCCACCGCTTTTTCGCTAGCGGCAGAGCCCGATGTTCAATTTGTTGGCCTAATTCCTGCCGTGGACACGTTTCAGGATTATACTCAACGGGACGCAACGACTCTTATGCATACGCTTCCCCTGTGCACGAACGCCACAGGATTTTCGTGCCCGGACATTTTAACGCGTGTGACAGCGTTGCTGGAAGTGGAAGTTTTGAGACCGCTAGTATTGTTTCGGGCCGCGTGGGAACGCTTGCCCGACATTTCTCAATGGGTGTTTCGCACAATTTGTCACGGATGCACCATTCAGTTTCGAAAAGGCCCGCCTCCTTTCCGCGGAATTCTTTCTACGACGGTGAAGTCAGGACAGGACAGGAAATGTCAACTCTGCTGAGCAAAGGGGCTATAGAAGAAGTACACCCCTCTCAGATGGAGGCAGGTTTTTACAGCCGTTATTTTGTGGTACCGAAAAAAGACGGCGGATTACGGCCCATTCTGGATTAACGCCGTCTGAATCTTGCACTCAGGCCGAGCAAATTCAAGATGTTGACGGTAAAGTCTATTCTGTCTCAGATCCGACCAAACGATTGGTTTATTACGATCGATCTGAAGGATGCGTATTTCCATATTCACATCGTCAAGAGACACAGGAAGTTCCTCAGATTTGCTTTAGAGGGCAACGCGTATCAGTACTGCGTTCTTCCCTTTGGCTTGGCTTTAGCGCCCCGTACTTTCTCAAAATGCATGGACGCAGCTCTGGCCCCGTTGCGGCTCCAGGGCGTTCGTGTTTTTAATTATTTGGACGATTGGCTGGTGCTAGCGCAATCGCAGACTCAAGCACACTCTCATCGGGATCTTGTGCTGAATCATTTAAACAGCCTGGGCTTACGCACGAATTTCCAGAAAAGTGTTTTAATCCCATCTCAACGGATAACCTTTCTGGGAATAGAATTGGACTCTCGTGCGATGACAGCGAAGCTTTCTCTCCCGCGCGCTCAGTCGATTGAGTCATGCGTGCAGTGCTTCAAAGCGGGTCGCACGGTGAAAGTGAGATTGTGCCTGAGGCTCTTAGGTCTAATGGCAGCAGCATCCCCCGTGATTCGTCTGGGATTGCTTCACATGCGCCCTTTTCAGTGGTGGACGAAAAGGCGGAATATTTCACCCCGTTGTCTTCCGCATCGAACGATTTTGGTGACACGGCGGTGTGTGATGTCGCTAAAACTATGGATGTCGACCGAATTTCTCCTGACAGGAGTTCGGCTGGGAATTTATGCTTTCCGAGAGACTGTCACGACGGATGTGTCTTTGACCGGTTGGGGAGCTGTTTGTCAAGGGCGCCCAGCCCACGGAGTGTGGACAGCGGCTCAGCGCGGCTGGCACATAAACAGACTGGAATTACTGGCAGTTTTCTGGCTCTCCAGTATTTCGCGGATCTGCTGATCGGCCGTCATGTGCTGCTCAGATCAGACAACACAGCGGTTGTGTCATACCTGAACCATCAAGGAGGATTGCACTCTCGCCCCCTGTGCAGGCGGGCGAGACATGTTCTTCTTTGGTCTCAGGACAAATTTCTGTCGATCCGGGCCGTTCATGTCCCCGGACGATTGAATTTCGGAGCGGACTTGCTATCCAGACAGGCTCTGGAACAGGGAGAATGGAGATTACACCTCCAGACGGTGAATCTTTTATGGCGGATATTCGGCAAAGCGAAAGTGGATTTATTCGCGTCGAGCATGACTACGCATTGCCCGCTATGGTTCTCCCTATGCCCCCCGTCGCCCCTGGGCGTGGATGCGTTAGCTCACAGCTGGCCCAGGACCAGTCTGTATGCTTTTCCTCCGATTCGTTTGATCCCAGCGGTATTATGCAGAGTACGCCGGGACAGAGTGGAACAGCTGCTTCTGGTGGCTCCGCGATGGCACACGCAGTCGTGGTTTGCGGATCTGATCAGTCTGCTAGCGGGCTCTCCTTGGGAGATTCCCCTCAGACAGGATTTATTATCACAAGCACAGGGGCTGATTTGGCACCCGAGGCCAGATCTGTGGAAACTGTGGGCGTGGCCACTGAGCGGAGTGCATTAGTATGTCCCGGTCTTTCTGTTGAAACTACCGAGACTATACTGAATTCTAGAGCAGCTTCTACGAGACTCTTATATGCTTTCAAGTGGAGACTGTTTGCAGCCTGGTGTGGCAATCGTAATGTGGATCCAGTTTACTGCCCAGTGGCTTCAGTGCTGGAGTTCCTCCAGGAGCGTTTTTCTGATGGAGTAACACCAGCCACTCTAAAGGTTTACGTGGCAGCCATTTCAGCTTACCACGAATACATAGACGGTGCCTCAATGGGCCGTCATCCACTAGTTTCTCGTTTCATACAGGGTGCGCGACGGCTGAGGCCTTTCCGCCCTGTGCGAGTTCCTTCATGGGATTTATCCATTGTGTTGCAGGGTTTGTCAGGGCATCCGTTTGAGCCCTTGGAGACTGTACCGGATAAATTCCTGACACTGAAGACACTTCTTCTCATGGCTTTATCCTCCCTCAAGAGAGTTGGGGATTTACAGGCTCTTTCTGTTTCACCTTCATGCATGGAATTTGCACCGGGCTCTGTGAAGGTGCTGCTGCGGCCCAGGCCTAACTATGTTCCTAAGGTCGCATCTAACCCCTTTCGCTTTCAGCAAGTGGTCCTGGAAGCTTTTTCACCTGCTGAGGCTGGGTCAGGAGATCTAAGTCTTTGCCCTGTGAGAGCTTTAAAGACTTATGTGGATCGTACAGCCCCATGGCGTGAAGCTGTTTGTCTGTTTTGGACATAAGAGTAAGGGCCATGCGGTTACAAAACAGCCCATGTCCCATTGGGTGGTGGAGGCAAAATCTTTGGCCTATGAGGCGCGCGGACTCGCTTCGCCCTTAGGAGTTAAAGCTCATTCCACTAGAGCTGTGGCTTCTTCTCGAGCTTTTCTCAGTGGATCTTCTATGGATGATATCTGTGCTGCGGCAGGATGGTCCTCACCGAGCACTTTTATCAAGTCCTACAGTCTGGATGTGAGGATGGCCCCTGGCTCCCGGGTTCTCTCCGCTTGAGCAGATGCTTCCTCGGATCCCAGCTATCAGGTACGTCAGGCGTTTGGTATAGCGTTCCCATACATGGTGATGTCACCTCAGCATCGAAGTGACCTGTGAAAGGGAACATCTCGGTTACGTATGTAACCATGGTTCCCTGAATAGGGAACGAAATGCTGCGTTCCTGGCCGTACCTTGATACCATTCTTCATCTTCAGTCATGAAATCTGAGCGGAATGGCACGCGGCACCCAGGTATATCATGCGTGCGCATGCGTAGGGTGGTGCCATGCGCCATTTGGCCAATAGGATTGGCGGGATGGTATAGGGCTTCAGACATTCGTCACACCGAAGGTGTTCCCATACGTGGTGACGTCACCGCAGCATCTCGTTCCCTATTCAGGGAACCATGGTTACATACGTAACCAAGATGTTCAACATAAAATGTAAAGTCCACGCTAGCTGCTATATGTTTTGCGTTTAGGTGATACTTGAGGCTCGATGTGCTGCTGCGGTGATATGCGAACGCTAGTTGGTGCTTCAGTATAATCGGTCCCGCCGAAACTCATCCAGTGAGAAACGTTCCGTGGTGCAAAAATAAGTTATTAAAAATGCGGGAATTTTTTTTTCTGTAATTAATTAATCTTAGTTAACGCGTTATTTTTGTGTAATTAATTAATCTCAATTAACGCGTTAAAGTCCCGGCCCTAATATATATACATATATATATATATAAAATTATATATATCTATATCTCTATATCTCTATATCTCTATCTATCTATCTATCTATATATATATATATATATATATATATATATATTTTTTTTTTTTTTTTTTTTTTTTTTTCCCAAGGTATGAGAATTCAAATTAAAGAACAATTCAAATAAATTTTAACTTAAGGAGTTAATTAATATATATTGTGAATAGCTTTGTTTCAGCTGCTTTTTGGACTGAAATAAAATGTTCAAAACGTTTTAAATCCCACAAAACCTGGAGCAACTTCCAAGAATCCACATTTATAATACTTAAACTTATATTTAAACTTACTTACTTACTTACTTACACACACACACACACACACACACACACACACACACACACAGGGCCGGCGCTATCTATAGGCGGAGTAGGCAGTTGCCTAGGGCCTCGAGCTTGGAGGCGGGGCCTCCAAATCATCCCTATATGCTTGTCCACCAATCAAGGGCAGCAAAATACTAGGCTGTTTCTCCATTGGATATAATAATTGTCATTCAACTGTAGTACAACCAATTAATATCCCCCTTCAAAACCAGAGTCACGCCCACCGTCTGAATATTTGAATGAAGAGATTACATACCGGTTTTATGAATGAGATCCAATTTACTACAAATTGATCTGATGGCGTCGAAATGAACGCATCCTTCAGGTGCTGCTAAGTGTAAGGCACGCACAGAAAGTGCAGCTCGTCATGCATCTCTTTTGGAGTGATTGTAATGTATTGTAAAAAAAAAAAATTAAATAAACTGAGCCTGACGATCAGCATCGTTTTGGGATAAATCATTTGACGGTTATTCTGAGTTCAAAAGAGCGCGATCACCGTTGATGGACTATTCGCTTCTGACACTGAATCTGAGCGTACAATGCAGAATTTTGTTAGAAAATAGATACGTTACGAACCGTCCGAAAGAATCTGTTCGCGGAAATTAATCGTAATTCCAGTCACTGTTTCACTGAGGCGAATGTATGATGAACTGTTGATCTGAATCTTACAAAGGAGTCGGTTCTCCTCGATGGAATCGATTACAACCTGTGGAATCAAATCTTGATTCCTTACGCCTCTGAATTGGAACTCAAGGAATCGATTCCTTTCCTTTGGAATCGATTTCCAGCCCTAGTCAGGAGCTGACTGTCAAAATACTAAGTCAAAGAAAAAGTAAAGAAGTTTGTCAGTCAAAGAGCAAGCGCACTATACTAGAGCATTGTTTATTATTCAAAACAGCTACCTCAACTGTCTGTAGATCTTCTAAAACGCAGATGTTTAGCCTACATTTTCTGCTCGATCACAATACACCTACTTCATTTTTTTGTTTTCCAATCATAAATACTGTTGCCATATTTATTGAAAATAATTTTAAGCACATGAACGAGCACACCCGAATACAGTTAAAGAAACGAACTAGACTTTTTATTTAGTGGTTTATTTCTATCACTTCCACTAGCAGCTGATTTCTGTATATTCATATTAAATGTATTTCTCTACTGAAAAAATTCTGGGCCAAAATTCACAGCCCGGAGCCCGGACAGCTCGCCAAATACGCATAATTTTTACTCTATTTAATTTGATGTGTAAATGTGAACTCGTGAATTCTAAAAGGTGGAGAGGAGGAGGGTGTGGCAGGGGGGCCTCCAACATACATTTTGTCTAGGGCCTACAAATGTCTAGAACCGGCCCTGCACACACACACACACACACACACACACACACACACACACACAAAAAAACTCAACAGGATCATCAGAGGCTGGCATTAGATTATTTAAAAATAACCGCTCGCACATAATTATCTGAAGAAGAAGAAAAAAAATACTGACCGCGCTTAAATATCTCGGTTAAGGCTAGAAGGGAGATATATTTGTTTTTGTTATTATTATCATTATTAATGCCGGGTCCCAATATAAAAGCTAAAAAAATAAGCACCACTTACATATGGATATAACAATAAATAGGTAATACAAAACGGAAGCTTTAACTAAATTACAAAGATGAAAAATGAAGTTTGGATATACTGTTGAACCTCTTTTTTAAAAACAATTAATTGTATTTTGAAGAGCGAATTCACTGCGGTGAATATTACATTTGACAAGAAGTAATAATATGTTAATAATAAAACAATCTGTGTCCCTCCTAGCCACAACCAAATATATCTTCGCTTGTCGCGCGCATAGACATGTAAATACCTAGACGCCTCATTGGCCGCTCGACCGCACGTCATCGTCGCCGCCATATTGGAGCGGGCAACTCTCATAACTCTCACATCAGGACAGAAGAAAACACACCTGACTCATCGACAGATTGGACACCTACAAACCGTCACACGATAATAAAAACAGCTCTCGGGGTTTTATCTTTCACAGGTAAGACTCAGCTGTTCTTTCTCGATGTTTGGTCATTTTTAACATCATGTTGACAGCTTAATTAACCACCAGTGACGGAGTATTAATAATAGATAGCGATATCGCTAACGTAGTTAGCAGTGAAAGCTGAGACTTCAAAGTTTAAATGAATTCTTATTACGTTTTAACTTATATTGCTGTTTATATAATAAACTAAATGCTGTTATGAGCACAATATACAGAGTGAGCCCTTTGACTGTCTAGATTAATGATGGAGCTAAACCTTCTCTCTTTAATTTCACTACCGTTACTTATTTACAAAGATTAAGTGGTTACACTTTAGAAAACTAGTCCTTTAGTTAATTAATTTATTAACATGAACAAACAATGAACAATACATTTATTACTGTATTTATTCATCTTTGTTCATGTTAGTTAATGAAAATAGTTTTTCATTGTTAGCACAATTTTTGATTTAAATAATGCATTAGTAAATGTTGAAATGAACATCAACTAAGATAAATAAATGATGTAGAAGGATTGTTCTTGCTTAGATCATCTTAACTAAAGTAGTTAACTAATATTAACTAAAGGACCGTTATTCAAAAGTGTTAGCGATTAAGTTTATCATCACTTGATTATAAGGATTTCATCACTTTTCATAAAACTGTGAACTGATTCTATGTATTCTTTTTTCTTCCCTTTTAGCCATTTGCAAACAGGACAAGGACAGTCTTAAGGAAAGCTGAGGAAAGCTGTTCTCAGAGACGAGACTATTCCTCCACAGACTAGTGTTGTGTTTGTACTAAACCCAGAGCAGACCTGAATGAATCGACAGAATGACCAGCTCATATTCTAATACTATAGACTGCATTTAAGAAGCTTTGCACAGGCTGTTTAATGCTGATAATGTACTGCGTGTGTCTTTACACATAAACTACATGATGTTAATAGCCTAGAAATGAAAAACACAGGAACTCACAGTGAGTCCAGCTGCAATATCATGATAAACTCATTGTGATGTTGTTATAATGATCATTAATTTTGATTAATATAAAGTTTTTTTGAGGGGACCATCTCATATTCTGGTCTGTGATAAACATAACTATACTTTGAGATTTTGTTGTGCAAGGTAAACCTCACACACTCACACCCAAACATTCATGTGTGTTAACACCAGTGTTGTGCTATAGTTAACAAGAAATAGTATCTAGTTACAGTTACTAGTTACTTAATTCAGAAAGTAACTCAATTACTTTGTTGATTACTTACACCAAAAAGTAATGCATTACTGTTAAAAGTAACTTTTTAGTTATTTTTTTAAAGAAATAATGTTCCCATTAATACTAGGGATGCACGATAATATCGGCACAATATCGGTATCGGCCGATAAAAGCTTAAAATGACCATTATCGGTATCGGCCGATATGAATATTTCTGCCGATGAGCCAAACCGATATTCTCCAAGTGAAATAATTGACCTGTTTTTCAGATGTGAATGTCTGTCTACATTGGTAAAATAATAAATTTATGGTAGAATCAGTACAGAAGAGATACATGGATTTCTCTTCAGTAAAATTAAAGTTTAAATATATCAGTATATATTTGTATATATATCGATATCGGTATCGGCATCGGCCAAAATTATTTTGAAAATATCGGAATATCGAATATCGGCCAAAATCCAATATCGTGCATCCCTAATTAATACACATTTATGCGTTATGGTCTATACAAACACAAAGTAAAACAGAAAGTAATTTTTAAACACTATTTTGATTAAGTCAGACCAGCACAAACTGAATATTGTATATCACAAGGATTTTTGAAATAAATAAGAAAACACCTGAATAATATATTGAGAATGAAAAACTAAAGTGGCTTCTGCATCATAAAAGCTGTTGTGTTGAGCTCTTAAACATGTTCCTTTCACAGCTTAAGTATGAAAACTATCAACAATGGACAACATAAGCAATCTGAATTATTCAGAATCAATTTCGAGAAACAACACACACACACACACACACACACACACACACACACACACACACACACACACACACACACACATATATATATATATATAAATGTTGTTTAAAAATGAAATCTATGTTCTCATGCTAAGGATCTGACTGAAAGCCGGTGACTCCACAGTAGAGACAGGTGCATGTTTTCAACAATGTTTCACCTGTATGAGAAAAACATACAGAGAATCACTTAAGACACTTTGCTGTAGACCCATTCCACATAATAATATTCATTAAAACTGTATGTTAACACGTAGGAGCTTGCTGCATGAATCCGTGAGTAGGCTACAGTTTACAAATCCATGGGAGCAGATTGCGAAAGTGTGCGCGCAGATTATGAATTCGTGGGTACAGATTAAAAAACGAGGGTACGGTTTACAAAATCTGAGGACGGATTGGAAATTCGTGGGCTAGGATAGGACATTCGAACCAGAAAGACACAGCTTACATTTGACTAAAATGTATGTTGAATAAACGGAAACAGTGCGTGTTCGTGTTTACAGTGGTTGGCATCCACCAATCCTACAATGCGTCGCTGCTGCAAACAGGTTAGGCTGCACTTCAGTCAAAATTAATTGATTTTTAACGGATAATGCACTATATGGTAACGGTAACGGAGTTAATTTATTTAAAAAGTAATGCGTTACAGTATTAGTTACTGTCAAAAGTAACTGCGTTACAGTAACGCGCCCAACACTTTAACATACATGGAAAAATAATATATAGAACAAAATGTCAAGCATCGTCAAGATTTTTACATTATTTGACCCATTAATTGAATAAAATAGAAAATCTTGAGGGAAGCGGCAGGGAATTAATCTATTAGTCAGGTTTTGTCTTCACAACTAAACCACTCTATTCCCAGAGAAAGACGGAACTGAAAACTGAAATAAAATGTGTTTCTTGAGCTGAGATTGATTCAGAGGATTTTCTATTATATATATATATATATATATGTGTGTGTGTGTGTGTGTGTGTGTGTGTGTGTGTGTGTGTACATGTATATATTCTACTTAAGGAGCTCATTAATTAAACACAATTTGGAACTCATGTCCACCATTTTGTGCTGTGTCATTAGTTGTGTCTTAATTTGATTAATAATTATCACACAAATAGTATTTTAAAATTACATTTCAATTTTTTTTATTTTACTCTTTAATTTACTATTAATTTATTCTTCATTTTTGTCTATTCTCTATTATTCCACCCTTGATATTATATATTCTTCTTGCTATTATTAACCTATTGTTGTTCAGTTATTTATTATGGTATTATTCATATTATACATATAATTTTATGCTATTATAAATCTATTATATCACATACCGGTATGTTATATTGTACCGTTGTACTCACTTTTCATATTATTCACTTTACTTTCAGTTGTACTACATATACTTTTTAATATAACATATAATTTTTACTATATTTCTACTGTGCACTATATCAGTTATGTTTTCATTTCCACTGGATCCATAGCCTCATCAGTTACATGTTATTATTTGTTGTGGAGTTCATCTGTAGGCTATAGTGCTAGCAAAATGAAAAGCAGACGACAAGTGTGTCACTTTTTGATTTGTATTTACTTGTTTTATTACATTTTCTCAACGATAGTAAATTATTAGTGTTTAAAGATGTATTATTTAGATTTTATCCCAGTATTTCAAAGGGAATGAGCTGTGTTCTGACCTGAGACAAAAGAAAGAGAGAAAAAAAGAAAGAAAAATGTTGGGATTGAACACAGAGAAAGCAATAAAACAACTACATATGATGTTACATTACATTTACATTTATTCATTTAGAAGACGCCTTTATCCAAAGCGACTTACAAAATACCTTTTTTGATGGTAAAACTGCATTCAAGCATTGTAACGTTAAATGTGTTTTTTTTTCATGCTGTGTCGCTGGAGATGGATCGCAGCAAATGCGGACATAAACGCGATATGAAATATAGTTGAAAAACGCTTTTAAAAATAATTATATTCTGAGCTAATGAGCCAAAACGAAAATGCTGCCGTTGGTAAACAATCCGTTTATTTATTTTATCTGTTTATGTACATTCAAATTACATTACATGAATATGTCACAGTTATACTACATTGACAGATTTGTAAACCGAAAAAATCAACGAAATCAACAAGTGAGACAAATGTGAGCTTTCAATTTATAATTTTCCAAACCTAACTAAATAACTGGAGGCAAAGTTTTTTTTTAACTGCACGTAGATCACAAACCTCTGAAATCGGTTGATAAATGTGAACGTTATCGTGTTTTTATTCAGTAAAAACCGCAGCTCCCCCGTTTACTTCCATTTATTTTAAGGTAGTCTTGCCCTCACTAACATGGCGGACGCCAACGGCTCAAAGCGGCCAATAAGGCGTCTAGGTATTTATATGTCTATGGTCGCGCGCACGTACAGTCGCTTTCGCCACGCCCCACGACACGTCAAATTGAATGGCAGTTTCCATGGCAACCAGAGAACTGGTCCTGCGTCACGAGTTCATCCGGGAACTTGGCCGTGTGATGGACAGTAGTCATGGAAACGCTCTCGTTCGGCTTCCATTTTGTTCCCCACTCTCTTCCCTTCCTTCAGACGACTGACGCCGCGACTGACGCCGCTCGACTGCGACCGAGACACCGACCGCCGATCCGCGCGCCGTGCCGACGCTGACCCAAGCCGCGGGACGAGTTTAGCGCGCGAGTGTCGTGCGCGGTTTTGCAGCGCGCGCCATTTTGTCCAGGCGGCGGCGGGGGCGCGCGCGCAAGATGAGTGACTGACGGACGCACGCGGGACTGCTGCGCTGCGGAGCGCGCGACGCTCACCGAGAGAGACGCGACGATCTGTTCTGTTCTCCGCGACGCTTCTCCGCATCGGACCTGCTCTGGAGAGGGATTCTCGAGGAAGCGGCTGGCTGGGAATGATCGCGGATCCTCCGGAGGATTCTCGTTCCTCTCGTCAGAAAGAGGCGCGCCACACGGTGAGTGATGATGACCGTTAGCGGCGCGGCTAACACTTAGCTGCCCTCAGCGATCCCGCCGCCGCGTACCAGAGCCTCGGATCCGCTCGCTCCGTGCGAACCAATGCGCGATCCGACGCGTTCTGCACTTTTCCGTTGACGCGACACGATAACGGGGCTGTTTTCTGGCTCAGGCTTCGCTGCGTTTACAGGCCCGGGCTGCTAACGTCTGTGTAACTAGCGAGGATTCGCCGATGATCGGTTGTTTCGCGCCCAGCATCACAAACTGTCAGTCTCCGCGCGGCTCCGATGCTAAGCTAACGGTATTTTGACAGCTTTGATTCTCGCCATGGGCGCGAAACTGATTTATAGCGTCGAAGTCACGTCCGTTACTAGAGCCCGAGCTGAAGATGATGATGAGGGGCTCTTCGTTGTGTTTCTGTTTGCTTTATTGTGATCTCGCTTGTGTGTGTGTGTGTGTGCTGTAAACACCCGCTGTGTTGATGAGCTGCTCTAAACTGGACTGATTTCACCGCAGATCTTCTCCAATGGTTAAAGATCAAGTCAATCATCTCAGAAAACGGCAAGACCCTGCTGAGACATCAGGGCTGTTCTCACCTGAAACCACTCGCGTGTCGCTTCAGGTACATTCGTGTGTCTCTCTCTCACACACACACACACACACACACACACAGGTACAGTATGTGGTCGCTCACACGTCTGTGCTGTTCTTGCAGTGGGCTGTGGTTTGCAGATGGACTCCTCTGTCACAATGATATGAGATCTGTCAGAAGACGATGCATACAGGTGAGCAGTGATCCTAACCCTGTGTTTTGCTCACATGTGTGTGTGTGTGTGTGTGTGTGTCAAGTCACCTTGTTTATATAGCGCTTCTAACAATGCAGATTGTGTCAGAGCAGCGTTACAGTGCTAAACGGGGCAGTAGTGTGCTGTTTTCTGACCGGAGCAGCAGTTTAATTCTAGGCTGCAGCAGTGTGTGTTTATTCAGAGACTCCTCTTTAGGCTCCTGTCAGGCCAGCGTTTACAGAGGAACCGAGCGCTCTATTTAGGGCAGACTGTGTGCCAGTGGGTTCTAAATGTTTAAAAATGCAGGCCGGGGTCCCGTGGCAGCGTCTGTCTCCAGGGCCCGGGCCCCTCTCTCACACAAACTGATTCCGGGTTCTTCACCCGAGAGCTTTTCTATCAGCAAATACTGTTAAACTGTGCTGGGAAATGTGTCAAAGTGCAATTCAATTTCATGCCTCTTACCTGTTTTCCTATTGGTTGGAGCCTCAGAGCTTTGCCCTAGCAACAAAAGTGGGTTATTTGCATACGCTTTCCTGATTGGCTGCTGCTTTAGCTGATGGGCCAATGGCGTGGCATCTTCCTGGTGGTAGGCTATGGTAATGAGGCACTGTTGCTGGGCTCGAGCTGGTTTCCAGTGTGAATGTGCTGCATTGTGTTTGGTGGGAGAGACGCTGATAAATGACGACTTAATGATCTGCAGATTCCCACTCGCTGCAGACCGTCACATTTCCAAACATCACATCCATCACAAACGCTCACATGTAGTCTTTATTGTGCTGTTATTAGTGCGATGGGTGCCGCTGAATCCTCAGCTGTCGTCTAGATGTGTGTAGTGTGAAATCATTCACTCACGCTTCAGGTCTGTCACTGCAATCATCTGATTAGAAAACTAGAAACTAGTGTTAGTGTGCTCGCTGTTTCTGCCTTTACAGTGTGACCGAGTTCAGCGTGTGTGTGTGTGTGTGTGTGAGAGATGCTGATGCTGAGTCATAAACACACACACACACACACACACACACACACTCACTCCCTCGACCAGCTCTGATTAGACCTGCGTGTGTGTTTGAACGTTCAAGCCATCGTTCTGCAGGACTGTCGTCTCGGGACAAAAGCATGATCTGCTGTCTCGGTCCGAGCTGTTTGGGATCTTCTGGATTGTGTTTCACTGGAGCGCTCGCTGCCGTAAAACAAAGACGAGAAAAGAGACTGTCGTTCATGTCTGAGTCAGAGCATTAGACGTTCCTAGATTGGAGGAGGTTGTCACCTGTGTGTGTGTGTGTGTGTGTGTGTGTGTGTGTGTGTTGCAGGAGGAGAGACCTCAGCATGCAAACCCTTCTCTGTTCGGCTGGCCCCCTCGTTTTCTTTCCATTCGGCTGGTGTGCAGATGGATGCGCAGACGCCCCATTCTCACCCGCCGTTCAGTGATGGTCACCCGCCGAGCGATGCTGACCAATCAGCCGCTGCGCTGCAGGCCCCGCAGGTACACACTCGCGTGTGCTTCTAGTGAGTGTGTATGAGCTCACACGCCGCTCATGAGCGCTGACCTGTGTGTGTGTGTGTGCGTGTGTGTGTGTGTGTCTGTGTCACAGGTAACTGCTGATCTGGTGATGGTTCAGCGGCGGATGCCTCAGTGTTTCCGGGATCCAGCGACTGCTCCCTTAAGAAAACTCTCCATCGAACTGATCAAAACATACAAACACATCAATGAGGTGCGTCTCTCAGGAAGCTGAACTCATGCTGAACATGATTTGAAGAAACAAGGTTTTTTTGGACATGAATAATAATAACATCACTTGCATCAGTGGTCCTATGAAATCAATTACATTTTTACTTCCAAAGTTTTTTTTTTCCCTCCATTTTTTATTTTTTTTAGTCTGAATGTGATTAAGTGGATCAGACATGAGAATTAATTTTAAGCTTAATTTACTTAGAAAAAGCTTTATTTTATCCAGTTGTTTCAATAACAGCCCTATTTTTTAGCTTTTCTATCAATCAGATGAAGGCATGAAACTACCATTTTTAAAAAATCTTTTTACCAAATTAATTAATTCCTATCATTATTTTGACAAAACAAAGTGCTGAAGATATTTAGTAAATCTCCTACCGTAAATATATCTAAACATAATGTTTGATTAGTAATATGCATTGCTAAGAACTTCATCTGAACAACTTCTCTCAATATTTAGATTTTTTTGCTCCCTCAGATTCCAGATTTTCAAATATTGTCCTCCTCACAAACCACACATCAATGGAGAGATCATTTATTCAGATTCAGATGATGTATACATCTCGGTTTAAGAAATATTTTGACCTTTGTGACTGGTTTTGTGCTCCAGGGTCACAAATATTTCTTCTATTCAAACCAGACTTTTATTTTGGCGGGTTGCGATGAAGACCTGTAGGTTGTGTGTGTATGATGTGATGATGGTGTGTGTGTGTTTGCAGGTATACTATGCAAAGAAGAAGCGTCGTCACCAACAGGGTCAGGGCGAGGACTCCAGCAACAAGAAGGAGAGGAAGATTTACAACGACGGCTACGATGACGACAACTTTGACTACATCGTTAAAAACGGAGAGAAGTGGATGGACAGATACGAGATTGATTCTCTAATAGGCAAAGGCTCGTTCGGTCAGGTCCGTGTCTCTCAGCTCCGCTAGTAAAGACTCGTGCGGTGTGTTTGGGTTGGTCTGACGTGTGTGTGTTGGTCTCTGGCAGGTGGTGAAGGCCTATGACCGCGTGGAGCAGGAGTGGGTCGCCATCAAGATCATCAAGAATAAAAAGGCCTTTCTGAATCAGGCTCAGATTGAAGTCCGACTGCTGGAGCTCATGAACAAACACGACACCGAGATGAAGTATTACATCGGTAATGTGTGACTCTATCACAGCTCCTGTGCAGGAGATGAATTAAATTCTCAGAAAGCTCCCATAGGGAGCCAGATTTCTGCTGCTCTCTGATATTTGGTCATATTTTACCTCCGTGTTGGTTTTGTATGCAGAACGAGCGAGCATGGGGACGTGTTCTCTGAAATGTGTTTGTCATGATGTTGTGTGTATGAACCAGTGTTTGGAGAGGAATGAACCATTCTATTTAAGGCAGTCTGCGTGCAGGCCAACTTCACATGTTTAAAAATATAGACCCGGGTCCCGTGTTAGCATGTGTTCCCTCTCTCACACAAACAGGCTCCTGTCCGTCTGTGCACATGTGCTGAACAAGTTCAGTATCGTGATCCTGTTCCTCACAGACCAACCATCGATTCTTTCTACACCAAACCATTGAAGAGTTTCTGTCCATCAGATAACTGTTATAAATCCATGTTAAAATGTTAAAAGCACCTGAGAACAGACGAAACGCTTCCGAAGGCAGAGGTGAGGTGCCAGTTATTATGGTCTAGAATCCTTTGAGCCACAGAATACGTGCAGGACTTTACCCAAAAATACAGTGGTCATTTGGTTGTGTTTTGCCCAAACTTTTCTTCCGTCTGTTTGACCAGTCCCAGCAGATAAACCTGGGTAATGTTGTGGTTAGGGCTGGCTGGGTTGGTCATGCAAGTTAGGTTCAATTAATAACGGTTCGAGTCAAGAGGGCGGTTGGTTTGTTGCCTGAGGTATCGATCATTCATCAGGAAGCAGAGACTGCTCTTGTTATTTGGTGTCAGTCCAACTTTATTTTACAAGAGCACGTGTTTTATTCCTTCCAATGGCTGATAAGGTCATTATGTGTAAATTGAATCAATCAGCAGATGCTTCCATTCAGAAGAACTTGAAAACAAAGACAAGTGCCAATGGCAGGAATATTTAGTTTTTGTCATCTTTTCTATATGGCTGTAGATGGATTCGTTGTTGATTGTGTAGATCTTCCCAAAGAGATTTAATGAGAACAGAGGGGCAGAAAACCCTGTGATTCAGACGTGTCCTTGTATTAGGACAGAGCTGCACGATAAATTGAAGTGCAGTCGCGATAAGGCAAAAGCTGCAATATTGACGTGTATCATGTCGGTGAAGTAAATGCTGCTCCATCTGAAGGAATGTGATGGAGATTCACAGCTGATTCACAGCTGATCACAGAACTGTTCGATTAAACCTTGCAGCCCTTCGTTAGGGTGCCGTCTAGCCTTCAACACATGAGTTTCTCTTCCATCAGTGAAGCGTTACTCTCATTAAACTCATTCTGTCTTTCTGTCTCCTCCAGTTCATCTGAAACGCCATTTCATGTTCAGGAACCACTTGTGTCTGGTCTTCGAGATGTTGTCCTATAACCTGTACGACCTGCTGAGGAACACTAATTTCCGCGGCGTGTCTCTGAACCTGACGCGTAAGTTTGCTCAGCAGCTGTGCACCGCGCTGCTCTTCCTGGCCACGCCTGAGCTGAGCATCATCCACTGTGACCTCAAGCCCGAGAACATCCTGCTGTGCAACCCCAAGAGATCCGCCATCAAGATCGTGGACTTCGGGAGCTCGTGTCAGCTGGGACAGCGGGTGAGACCGCAATCACTGTCTGTTTGTTAGACTGCACCTCAAACCTAGGGATGGATGATTCATTCTCCCATGATAAGATATAGTCTTCCCACGGTAATAACGGTAAAGCCTAGTGCTGTGGAGCGACACAGGGAAGACAGACGTGAAACACAGGAGGAGTATATCGCTCCTTCTATAATCTGGAACTGGTTTGGTTTGGTCAGGCCTGTACAGTGCACACAAATCACTCTGATCCTTGAATAAATATACGATATTAGCACAGTTCTGCATGTGTATGAGCCGGTTTACACTAGTGGTCCACCGATATATCGGCCGATATTTGGCATTTTCAAATATTGGCATTAGTCGATAAGTTTCTCTACTTGGCCGATGTGACACATGTGATTTCTGTTTTGACGGAGCTCTCTCGGTCTTCGTCCTCGTTAACATTTCTGTCTAATACAGATAGAAGTCGGTCTAATAATCAGATAACTAAGGGTAAACAAAGGAATTAATGTATTATGGAAATAAAATATTTAAAAAATTATTTATTAGTAATAGGCAAACATTATAATAC
Source organism: Carassius gibelio (assembly GCF_023724105.1). Taxonomy (NCBI): domain Eukaryota; kingdom Metazoa; phylum Chordata; class Actinopteri; order Cypriniformes; family Cyprinidae; genus Carassius; species Carassius gibelio. The sequence goes on along the minus strand of NC_068405.1, from coordinate 23,955,210 downwards.
TTTCTCGTTTGCTCTCAGCATTCAGCAAATACGCATGTATATAATCTAAACAAATCTCTGAATGATTAATGAACATTTAATTTCACAGATTTTGCAAACTCCAGCTGTGAGATCTTGTGAAGTGTGTGTCCTGCGTGATCTCGTGTGTGTTCTCTGTGTGACGTCTGTCCGTGTGAATAGATCGCTTTAAACTTTAAACTCTATTTAAACTTTATTTATATGTGAAACATACTTTGTCACATTTATTTTTTTATCCATTGTCAAATGATTTCTGGTTTCTTAAATATTAATAAAAAATAAAATTAAAATAATCTTTATATCAGCTACCTGTTTTCCAAGGTATCCGCATCGGCTGAAACGGTGATATCGGTCGACCACTAGTACACACCTGTTGTCCAACAAATATATCATTCACGTGCTTTTACTCCTAATTATCTTATTAAATTAAAATAACGTCTCATATCACAGAATAAGGGTAGAAAGCATAGTATTTTGCAGTATTATATACAGTGACAGACTATATTGATTAGCATTGCATAATAAATATACTCTGTCCTTAGAAAAACACCCAAGATTTCTTGAAGAACACGATAAACCATATATTATTGCAATTTAGGTGTATTTTCTTCAAGCTTTCTCAGTTAAAATTTCGATATCTGCGTTTTATTGAGTGATAACTATAACTTTGTCCATATTAGTGATTTCCTGAGCGTCGTCAGTGTAGTTTCTGCAGCCCTCGGCTTCCAGTGTGAAATAAACCTTCATTACGTTATCTGTGTGCCCAGTTATTTTGGGAAATAATAAGGAAAGAAAACACTTTTCTCTAAAGAAACAGGATTATCGTTTATATTGTTTATCATTGATATTGTTATCGCAATAAATCAGAAATGATCATGATATATATTTAAGCCCATATGTCCATCTCTACTGATGTGTGTGTCCTCAGATATACCAGTACATCCAGAGCCGGTTCTACCGCTCGCCCGAGGTGCTGCTGGGAATGCCCTACGATCTGGCCATCGACATGTGGTCTCTGGGCTGTATCCTGGTGGAGATGCACACCGGAGAACCTCTGTTCAGCGGCGCTAACGAGGTGAGTCCTGACCGAACACATCCTGCAGGAGACCGAGGGCAGCCTGAGTCCTCTCAAATCAGTTCAGCACAAACTACACATTACACCAGTCGCACTGAAGCATGGTACCGCCTTCGAAACAAAACTGCTCTGATAAACGGATACATCTTTCTGTCCCAGGTTGTCTTTTAATGTAAAATCTGCATCATGTTCACACAGTATATGCTATGTCAGAATGTCCCTCTTGGCTAGCATCCTTGTAAACACTTGTTTCTCTTGAAAGTGAACCGCTGGAATCATGAATTCAGTCTTAAAGTGACAGCAGCCTAATAATCGGTCATCTAATGCTAATCCAAGAACAGAATACAAAGAGAAAAACAGCACTGCTCCTGAATGAATAACTTGATTTACTTTACTAAGGATGAATCTATATTTAATTTACCCAGTGTGTGGTGTTAGTTCACATTTAATTACATTCCTGCACTGACCTGAATTAGACCCACCTGAAAAACAAAGTGCTGCTTATTTCATTTGAATCATTTTCAAGTTTTTCATATTTTGTTATAACAGCATTCACTTAATATTTTAACTTTATATTAGTAAAGCCTAGAAATGCTTGCTGTGGTATTAAAATTGGGAAATCAATATTTTCACTTGTATCTGAAATGTAGGAGTTATATCAACCTTATTTATTGGAATACGAAAACATTGAAAGCACAGCTTTTTTGTGTGTGATTTAATATTTAGTCAGAGTCCATTAAATGTGAAGGATTGCTCCTCCTCGTGCAGATGTAGTCTTCTTCTTCCCGTCTGTGATGGATGTTTGTTGGCAGGTGGACCAGATGAACAAAATCGTGGAGGTGTTGGGCGTCCCTCCCAGTCATATCCTGGAGCAGGCGTCTAAAGCCAGGAAGTTCTTTGAGAAGATGTCTGACAGCACGTGGTGTGTGAAGAAGACCAAAGATGGCAAAAGGGTGTGATTCCTTCTTTACTCTGATCTTGTGGTCGGCTCTGTTTGTCCGGTGATGCTGACTCTTCTCGTCTCTCTCGTGTGTGTGCAGTATAAACCCGCCGGCTCCCGGAAGCTGCACAGTATTCTGGGTGTGGAGGCTGGTGGCCCCGGCGGGCGGAGAGCTGGAGAGTCGGGTCACGCCGTCGCAGACTACCTGAAGTTCAAAGACCTGGTCCTGCGGATGCTGGACTACGACCCCAAGACCCGCATCCAGCCGTATTACGCTCTGCAGCACAGCTTCTTCAAGAAGACGGCAGACGAAGGCACCAACACCAGCAGCAGTGTGTCCACGAGTCCAGCGCTGGAGCAGTCGCAGTCGTCTGGAACCACGTCCAGCACCTCGTCCAGCTCAGGTCAGAGAGGGAGAACACTGAGCACCATTCTTCTCACATCACTCTATAGACAGAATTATCACAATAAATCTCAAATCTTTGTTTTAGGGATGTTCAGTTCGGTTATTTTTCCTAACCGAGAACCAGTGCTCGTCAACCAATTATTAACCATTAACTGACATGGTTGTTTAAAATTACAAGTGTCTGTGACCTGTTAAAATACTAACATTTGTTTCCCAGGAATTAATTTTACATTAACCAAAAGCAGCAAACAACAGAACATGAGGATTCACATCACGCACCTGCAGCCCTTCTGAGAGAGGAGAAAAACATTATAAAGACTGTATATAGACATATATATACATACACATATATAAAATGAATAAATAGGCCTATACGAGAAATATATTTTTACTTAATAAATTAAGAAAATGAACAAAAAGCTGTGCAACAAGTAGACTAGTATGCAAAGTTAAGGTTAGTTTTTATGCTGCATGAAAGCAAACAGCATCCGGTTTTTCTTTAGGGTTATTTTACAAAAGCATGAAGATTAGTTTTTTTTATTTTTATGAATGTACACAAATAAAGGCAAACCTTTTACAATTTCCGATTATCTTTTTAACTAAAAGGAGTAGTTGCTTCCTCTTTTTAAACACACACACACACACACACACACTTGATAATGCAGCCTGCTCATTATCATAAATACAGTCAGTCAAAACATGGAAGAAAAAATAATGACTGCGCAGTTAAAATGTAGTAGAATATGTGCTGTTAAGTGTTATCACTGTACCGCCGTGATGTTATAAAAAAATAATAATAATGGAACGTGAGTAAAATACATAATAAATAATAATCTGTCATTCAAATACATCGCAAATACGCAAACATTTGATTTAGTGTTGAATGAGAGACCCAACGTTAGTTTCAGTTTAGTTTTGGCCTAAATGGATATTTTAGCTTGTTGTTTATTGCTATATATGTCTATAGTTTATTTTATTTTTAATTCTTGTTCTTTTCTAAATACTGTTAATTGAAATGATTTGTTGTGGAATGGAATGACTAGCTATGCTTAGTGTTTATAATGTTTGTAAAGATCTATATCATCAAAGATCGAAGTTCTTAACAGTCAGTTAACAGTTAACCAGTTAAAATGGTCATCACTACTTTATTGATTTCAAGTTTAAAGTCAGATTTTTGTTCCAAATTGAAACCAGACTGTTAATTTTCCATAACTAGATAAAACTAGTGCTGTCAAACGATTAATCTCATCCAAAATAAGTGTTTGTTTACATAATGTGTGTGTGCACTGTGTGAATGTACTATATATATATATATATATTAGGGATGCACGATAATATCGGCACAATATCGGTATCGGCCGATAAAAGCTTAAAATGACCATTATCGGTATCGGCCGATATGAATATTTCTGCCGATGAGCCAAACCGATATTCTCCAAGTGAAACAATTGACCTGTTTTTCAGATGTGAATGTCTGTCTACATTTGTAAAATAATAAATTTATGGTAGAATCAGTACAGAAGAGATACATGGATTTCTCTTCAGTAAAATTAAAGTTTAAATATATCAGTATATATTTGTATATATATCGATATCGGTATCGGCATCGGCCAAAATTATTTTGAAAATATCGGCATATCGAATATCGGCCAAAATCCAATATCGTGCATCCCTAATATATATATATATATATATATATATATATATATATATATATATATATATATATATATGTATACATATACACACACACACACACACACACACACACACAGGTGCTGGTCATATAATTAGAATATCGTCAAAAAGTTGATTTATTTCACTAATTCCATTCAAAAAGTGAAACTTGTATATTATTGTATTCATTCATTACACATTTACATTACACACAGAATTTTTTTATTTTGATGATTATAACTGACAACTAAGGAAAATCCCAAATTCAGTATCTCAGAAAATTAGAATATTGTGAAAAGGTTCAATATTGAAGACATCTGGTGCCACACTCTATTCAGCTAATTAACTCTAAACACCTGCAAAGCCTTTAAATGATCTCAGTCTAGTTCTGTAGGCTACACAATCATGGGGAAGACTGCTGACCTGACACTTGTCCAAAAGATGACCACTGACACCTTGCACAAGGAGGACAAGACACAAAAGGTCATTGCAAAAGAGGCTGGCTGTTCACAGAGCTCTGTGTCCAAGCACATTAATAGAGAAGCAAAGGGAAGGACAAGATGTGGTAGAAACAAGTATACAAGCAACAGAGATAACTGCACCCTGAAGAGGATTGTGAAACTAAACCCATTCAGAAATGTGGGGGAGATTCACAAAGAGTGGACTGCAGCTGGAGCCAGTGCTTCAAGAACCACTACACACAGACGTCTGCAAGACATGGGTTTCAGCTTCACATTCCTTGTGTCAAGACACTCTTGAACAACAGACAGCGTCAGAAGCGTCTCGCTTCAGAAAGGACTGGACTGCTGCTGAGTGGGGCACAGTTATGTTCTCTGATGAAAGTAAATCAGGGTCCCAGAGTCTGGAGGAAGAGAGGAGAGGCACACAATCCTCGTTGCTTGAGGTCCAGTGTAAAGTTTCCACAGTCAGTGATGGTTTGGGGTGTCATGTCATCTGCTGGTGTTGGTTCACTGTGTTTTCTAAGGTCAAAGGTCAACGCAGCCATATACCAGGAAGTTTTAGAGCACTTCCTGCTTCCTGCTGCTGACCAACTTTATGGAGATGCAGATTTCATTCTCCAACAGGACTTGGCACCTGCACTCAGTGATAAAGCTACCAGTACCTGGTTTATGGACCATGGTGTCCCTGTTCTTAATTGACCAGCAAACTCACCTGACCTTAACCCTATAGAAGATCTGTGTGTTATTGTGAAGAGGAAGATGTGATATGCCAGACCCAAGAATGCAGAAGAGCTGAAGGCCACTATCAGAGACACCTGGTCTCTCATTACACCTGAGCAGTGCCACAGACTGATCCACTCCATGCCACGCCGCATTGCTGCAGTCATTCAGACACAAGAGACACAACTAAGTACTGAGTGCTGTACATGCTCATACTTTACATGTTCATACTTTACAGTCGAATCATTGGATGTAACTGGACCTTTTTGAACCAGTTCACCAAATCGAACTGAATCATTTGAAACGGTTCGCATCTCCAATACGCATTAATCCACAATTGACTTGGAATTAAGCTGTTAACTTGTTTAATGTGTCTGACACTCCCTCTGAGTTCAAACAAACCAATATCCCGGAGTAATTCATTTACTCAAACAGTTTACTGACTGAACTGCTGTGAAGAGAGAACTGAAGATGAACACCTGAGTTGTCCGTTATAATCAAAATTAAAAGAAATAAACATTTTGAAATATATCAAAGTTTCACTTTTTGAAAGAAATAAGTGTAATACATTTTTGATTATATTCTAATTATATGACCTGCACCTGTGTGTATATACATTATTTATACACAATCATTATTTAAAACTACAAAACGAGACCACAACAGAACAGGAGAAGATAAGGATGTGCGTCTGCATTGGCTACGGCGTAGCTTCAGTGCAAAAGTATAAATCGTTCTTTAACAGAAAAATGTATTTTGTAGTTTCTGCATATTCTAATGAGTGATACTGTTTCAAATCAAGAGACCGGTTTGTGTTGCCTGATAAATGTGAAATGCACATTTAATAGTGTACCTTGAGTAAGGATGCAGATGCACGTATTTGTTCATTAACCAAATAAAAATCAGTTACATTTAAAATTTTAGCCACTTCATTTTTATATGGTGGATACATTTAAATCATGAGTCACAGTTAAAACCACACAAATAGCACCTCAATACCATGGTAAAAAATAACTATATGGTTCACATATTGCGCCTAAAAACGCGCCGCTTTCTCCTTTTTTCCAAAGCGCTTGGGCAGTTGCGCTCCTGAGGCGTCTGCATTTGCTAAGCAATCCTGACGTGCTCTCTCCATGAAGACGCGGAAATTTCAGCAAAAGATAGATGGATTTGCTGCACAAAAAATCGCTCTCAGTAGCTCTGCTACTAAATTTATTTCAAAATGGCAATGCATATACAGCTATGAACAGCTGTTCCTTCATCTTGGCTGAGTTTTTAACGTTGTTACGGGAAAGGATCAAGTTGATTGGTTAGTCTTGTCACATGACCCGCGGTGCGCTTGTGGCATTCTGAAAAGTTGAGATGTTTTGAACTCGATGCGGTGCGGACCGTGTGTGCGTTGCGACCGCGTCGCTTCCATTATGAGCGCGCATGCCGCGCGCCTACATTGGAAATAACGAACTTGCACGCGCAAAAGACGCGAAATGTGAACGGCCCCTTATTTAGTAAAAATGCATGTATGCTGTAGCTAATATTTGCATTACATTTAATGCAAATATTATTGTTTCTCCTTTTTGTCAGAGCTTCTATCATTTGTATGACTGCATCATATAATAATTATTAATTATTAATAATATTAATAATGTTCATCATCTGGCTGACTACATCTTGTATTAATTCTTCTACAAATCCTGTCATAACATGCACAAACTGACAGTCACCACTTATAAGCTATTACTAAATACTGTAGAAACATCATTTTCTGTAAAGTTGCTTTGTAACGATTTGTATTGTAAAAAGCGCTAAACAAATAAACTTGTATTGAATCTGTGTTGTTTGCTGAATGCAGCGCTTCACACTGTATCTCCCAGCGCTGACTGAGACTCGTCTGATCTAGTGATCTCATGCTGCGCTGCCGTTCAGATTAACCCTCCGTGTGGCGCCGTTAGCGCGGTTTCGTTACACTTTTGGGACAGAGACATTATCGAACTTCATTGAAGATAATAATCATTATAGAATTATCTCTCAGCCCTATTCTGGTGTCACTGAGTCGAAGCGCTGTGTGTTTGCAGGAGGATCGTCTGGAACGAGCACCAGCGGCCGAGCACGCTCCGACCCGACCCATCAACACCGGCACAGCGGAGGACACTTCAGTGCAGCGGTGAGCACACACACACTCACTCACACACACACACACACACACACACAGCGGAGGACACTTCAGTGCAGCGGTGAGCACACACACACACTCACACACACACACACACACACACACAGCGGAGGACACTTCAGTGCAGCGGTGAGCACACACACACACACACACACACACACACACACGGGAGGACACTTCAGTGCAGCGGTGAGCACACACACACACTCACACACACACACACACACACACACACACACAGCGGAGGACACTTCAGTGCAGCGGTGAGCACACACACACACTCACACACACTCACACACACACACACACACACACACAGCGGAGGACACTTCAGTGCAGCGGTGAGCACACACACACACACACACACACACACACACACACGGGAGGAC
>NC_068405.1:23932354-23942354 GCF_023724105.1 Carassius gibelio | reverse complement strand
TCCAGAACACTGCTAATAAAGACTCATTAGAGATTAGTCATAGTAAATAAAACACCAGAACAGCTGATCATTTAAGACCATAACCATCGTAGTCTTTGACAGAGATGAGATATCATTAGAAATGGACAATATTTGATATTCTAAATAAAAATAGAATTATACCCCAAAGCTCAAGATGTGGTTATGGTCTCGCCTCCAGCAAGTCATTTGGGGGACAACCTGAAGGAAGTTCAACTAATCTTGGCAACTTTAGTGAATGTTTTGTTTGCCATTATATTGAAACACCTACAGTAAGCGTGAGCAATGCCCTGGCCTTTATAAATTAGTAGTAGTTGTGGGGAAAATGTTGGATGACAACTGAACCTACAAAACAGCTAATACATTGGACAACCATTTTGCAAGCAGATGCTTTCTGTGGTTTTCATTTGTTTATGAGTTTGGTTCCCTGGGAATCGAACCCATGACTTTGTCATTGCTGGTGCCATGATCTATTGTTTGAGCTCCTACTGCTTCTTTTTCTATAAAAATACAATAAAAGCATAATTTTCCCTTTTTAGTATTAAGTAATGAGACTATAATGTTTTTTTACGTTTTATAATAGCCCACTGGTAAGATAAAATTTATGTCATCAAAACATCAAGGTGTGGATTGCAGCTACATCTGAGGAACGTTTCATTCTCGATCCCTCTTTCCCATACAAGTGAAATTCACTCATACTCCATATGTTTGTTACAGCAAGTACATTGTGTTTTCTTTATGCCATTTATAATCACAATTTAAAAAATTGTCTGTTTTTGCCCCCCAAGAAAGTTACTGCTTATTTCATTGCTCAATGACCAACACATGTCTTCCTCCAGATCCGCCTCTGACAGCAGATTCCAGACACTGACGAATATCCTGAGACATCCGACCTTCAAGAGGCGCAGAGCATAGATATGTATTAACTGGGCTAATATGGTCATACTTCTAACCATAAGGTCAAAAATGCATTGATTAACATTTCTGCATTTGACATTGAGAGCATAGGCCGTAATTAAGATATATTTTTGCAGTTTTACAAATGCTAGAAACATGGCATCGTTTTTCAAAAATTGGAACGTTTCACTGGGCCGCGAAGAAATATAGAGCCGAGTATCATCAGCATAACAGTGAAAGCTAACACCATGTTTCTTGATGATATCTCCCAAGGGTAACATATAAAGCGTGAAGAGTAGCGGCCCTAGTACTGAGCCTTGAGGTACTCCATACTGCACTTGTGATCGATATGATACATCTTCATTCACTGCTACGTATTGATGACGGTCATAGTATAAGTACGATTTAAACCATGCTAATGCACTTCCACTGATGCCAACAAAGTCTATGCAAAAGAATGTTGTGGTCAATTGTGTCAAACGCAGCACTAAGATCCAATAAAACTAATAGAGAGATACACCCACGATCAGATGATAAGAGCAGATCATTTGTAACTCTAAGGAGAGCAGTCTCAGTACTATGATACGGTCTAAATCCTGACTGGAAATCCTCACATATACCATTTTTCTCTAAGAAGGAATATAATTGTGAGGATACCACCTTTTCTAGTATATTGGACAGAAAAGGGAGATTCGAGATCGGTCTATAATTAACTAGTTCTTTGGGGTCAAGTTGTGTTTTTTTATGAGAGGCTTAATAACAGCCAGTTTGAAGGTTTTGGGGACATATCCTAATGAAAATGAGGAATTAATAATAGTCAGAAGAGGACCTATGACTTCTGGAAGCACCTCTTTTAGGAGCTTAGATGGTATAGGGTCTAACATACATGTTGTAGGTTTAGATGATTTAACAAGTTTATACAATTCTTCCTCTCCTATAGTAGAGAATGAGTGGAACTGTTCCTCAGGGGGTCTATAGTGCACTGTCTGATGTGTTACTGTAGCTGACGGCTGAATGGTTGCAATTTTATCTCTAATAGTATCGATTTTAGAAGTAAAGTAGTTCATAAAGTCATTAGGGGAGAGTGGGGTGATTTGTGCCTGGGGGGGGGGGTGGGGGGGGGGAGTTAATTTTAGATGAAAACCCATTATGCCACGCACTTAGACCGACCGACAGGGCTTCAACTGCTCTTGTGGAGTTGGACAGAGCAGTGAAACAGATGCAACAGGGAAAAACCATACATCAGGTGGCAAGGGAGATGAATATCTGCAGCATGACCTTGAAAATATTCAGGGAGAAAAAAAAGGGTTGCCATGATTTTGCCAAGTAAGACATGTTCCTGGATCAACATCTTCTGATGATCCTGGATCAACATTATTGTCCAAAAATATAGACTTAACCCAATCCCTACCCCTAAATCTATCCCTACCCATAATTTAGTCCTAAAATCAGGGGGAAATAATAGCTGTTTGTAAGCCTAAAACAGATATTTCCTGTTATATGTTATTAAAGAGAAGTTTTATTGAGTTTTTAAGTTGCCTAAGTCACAATAGGACTTAAAAAAATTAGCCCACTAACTTTATTCTTATATGTTACCTAATTGACAGACAGCGTTCTATGTATGTCTAGCATATATTACCAAAGACTTATTGAATGAAATGATTCACAAATATCATATATTGTGTATTTAAGTTTGTGGGCAAGTTGTGCCACGAGACTACTTTTTTTTCCCAAAAGCTATATTTCTGAAACAATTTATTTCAGATCCAAAGTTATTGTTCTCAGGGATGCACCACATCCTAAAATATATGTACATTCTAAAGTGAAAGAGATTACTGTCATCGCCTCACTTTAAAGTCACTTGGAGTAAAAACTGGCACAACTCACCCCACTTTCCTCTACTGCTGTGATGTTGGGAAATGTCAACACTTGTTGAGGCTTTATTTTTTGTTAATTTAACCACTGTATTGAATAAATACCTGGGGTTATGTTTGTTTTCCTCTAAAAGAGAAGAAAAGTAATCAGATCTAGCAGTTTTTAATGCTTTTCTATAGGATATGCTACTTTCCCGCCAAGCAATACGAAATACCTCTAGTTTTGTTTTCCTCCAGCTGCGCTCCATTTTTCGGGCTGCTCTCTTTAGGGTGCGAGTATGCTCATTATACCATGGTGTCAAACTGTTTTCCTTAACCTTCCTTAAGCGTAAAGGAGCAACTGTATTTAAAGTGCTAGAAAAGAGAGAGTCCATAGTTTCTGTTACATCATCAAGTTGTTCTGACGTTTTGGATATGCTAAGGAACTTGGATACATCAGGAAGATAACTTAAAAGCAGTCTTTTGTGGTAGAAGTGATGGTTCTTCGATACTTGATGCAGCCTAAAAATCATTTAACGGATTTGGAAATTAGAAGCATATTAGTATGTTATGTGAGCCAGTGCAGTGTGGACAGGACCGGGCTAATATGGTCATACTTCCTGGTTCTAGTAAGAACTCTTGCTGCTGCATTTTGGACTAGCTGTAGTTTGTTTACTAAGTGTGCAGAACAACCACCCAATAAAGCATTACAATAATCTAACCTTGAAGTCATAAATGCATGGATTAACATTTCTGCATTTGACATTGAGAGCATAGGCCGTAATTTAGATATATTTTTAAGATGGAAAATGCTAGAAACGTGGCTTTCTAAGGAAAGATTGCTATCAAATATTACACCTAGGTTCCTAACTGATGACGAAGAATTGACAGAGCAGCCATTAAGTCTTAGAAAGTGTTTTAGATTATTATGTGCAGAGGTTTTAGGTCCTATAATTAAAGGGTTATTTCACCCATAGCAAAAACTACGACTTTACTCAGCATTGTCTTCTCTTCCGTGTCTGTTGTGAGAGAGAGTTCAAAACAAAGCAGTTTGTCATATCCGGTTCACGAATGAATTACTCGATGTAACAGGATCTTATTGAACCAGTTCACCAAATCGAACTGAATCATTTTAAACGGTTCGCATCTCTAATACGCATTAATCCACAAATGACTTAAGCTGTTAACTTTTTTTAATGTGGCTGACACTCCTTCTGAGTTAAAACAAACCAATATCCCGGAGTAATTCATTTACTCAAACAGTTTACTGACTGAACTGCTGTGAAGAGAGAACTGAAGATGAACACCGAGCCGAGCCAGATAACTAACAAATGATTGACCGTTTCTGTCAGATGCGTCCGATTCGAGAACCGAGGAGCTGATGATAAAGCGCATGTGTGATTCAGCGTGAAGCAGACCGACACACAGAGCGTCTGAACTGAACTGATTCTTTTGGTGATTGATTCTGAACTGATTCAGTGCTAGTGTTACGAGCATGGGGAAAACGGAGGCTTGAATCAAGGGCCATCGTCGACAATGACGTCATTACGTCAAGTGCAAAAGAACCAGTGAACCAGTTTATTGAATCAAACCGTCCGAAAGAACAGGTTTCTCGGAAAAGAACCGAACTTCCCATCACTACTGGTGATCCGAAAACCAATGCAACCGGATCTTGACTCAAGAACAAGTCAATCTTTCGTTCATTATCTGGCTCGGCTCAGTGTTCATCCTCAGTTAATTGTCCTAATTGGGTCTTAATTGTCTCAAGTCTTGAAGTTGTGAAATTTAGCATGAACCGCTAAAAATGTAAATAAAAATAAAACTCTTCCTCAGTATTTGTGTCTTGTTTTCCAGTGCAAAGATCTAAACATTCTTAAATCAAGCTACATTTACTGGAGATGCATATAAACAGACTTGTTTTTTTGTGAAATTGAGCAAAGTTAAGTGAGTTTACGATTAAAATCAAGAACAAATGTCTGTCAATGGAGAATAAAAACTTGTTTTCCTCTTAATTATGTAGTTTATTTTAAGCCCAGTGGCACATGGTTTGTTCTTGTTTTAATAATTTTTCAGAATATAATACTACTTGTTTTGTCATTTAGCTTCTCTGGTAAATGTATTTTGATTTAAGAATCTTAAGACATTTAAAGGTACAATTTGTAAGATATTTTAAGTAAAATATCCAAAAACCACTAAGCTAGTGTTATATATTTTGGGGTTATACACAGATGTGACAGAGACATTCGGGAGGGCAACTGTGATGGTTTCCATTTGCCCTTTGGTAGTATGGGTGCAAACCTCTTCAATTGCAAGGTTTGGTCTGCTGAATACAGCTGATCCATACTGTCTGTGTCGGATCTCAGCCACCAGCTTCATTCCAGGGATGACTGATCGGTGTTGTTCAGGGCCGATATGGGTTTCCTGCATGCACACTATATCGAAGCATCTGACCGCTGTTTCTAGTATGTCTGCCTTGCATCTGGAGAAACCTTCAATATTAATTGAGGCGATTAAAAGTTCAGGCCCGAGGGGGGCGAGTATCTGTTGTGCTTCTGCATCACCATCACCATTGGGCTACTGGCGGTAGTAATATCAGATAGAGACTATCAGATTGTACCAGTCAGCGTTTCCCAGGCTGCACCATGGGGAGGTTTCTGTATAAGCAGAAACCTGTGTGAAAATGTGCATCCCTCAGGTCGATTGAGGTAAACCAGTCACCTGGGTACACCAATTGCAGAAGTGTAGAGTGGGTGAGCATTCTGAACTTGTACTTCCTTAGGTATTTGTTCAGTGCACAAAGATCTAATATGGGACGGAGAGCTCGAGTTCCTTCTTTTGGGACTAGGAAGTATCTTGAGTAAAACCCACTGTGACTTTCCTCAGGTGGAACCACTCTTGCCTTTTTGACGATGTGGTGTTACACTGTGTTCTGATAAAGTGTTTTGCAACATTTTTTGGGTCAATATGTTTTGCAGCATTTGTTGGGGAAACAGTGAAAACTTTATTATTATTGTGAGCATGTAAAGTGTTTGTGACTAGTGAGTGAGTGTGCACCACTGCAAGGTCTCTGGTTCTCTTCACTGCTCTGACCTGCTGCATTCACACACGGTCTCTGTCACCTAGGAGTGGGAAAGCTGGGAGCTGTGCGAGCTGTAGCTTCTTGAGCAGCGTTTTTAGAAAGAAGTTTTATAAGAGACACTGCAAGAGACACAAGCTCAACAGTCAAACACATCCATGTCTACACAGAAAAAACTATGGAAAAGCAGCGCTTATATCCAATAAGGTGGAGGATCGAAGCCGAGCGTCACAGCGAGCCGACGGAGCTGAAAGACTCTCCACAACTTCATCAAGAGCTGGAGAACATCCCGGGTCTGCAGATGAAGAGGAAGAGGAGCGCAGGAGATGAGGCTGGTGTGTGCTCAGTCATGGAGACGACAGCGGAGAGACCGTCCAGTGTCAGGTAATGAGCTCCGGGTGCACAACCACTGGATCCTGCTGCTTTCCAGTTTGCCTTCTGATACTTAGGGATGTCGCTAACGATTATTTAGCTAATTATCAAGTAACCCTAAAATCATAATTAGTATTTTTTTTGAGGGAATAAAAATAGAATAGAAATAGAGGTGAAGAATAGCTTTTAAAATTACTTAAAATACATATATTATAGCAATGACCCAATAATAAGCATACACTCTATGTCAGCCAATGCATAGCTTATTTATTCAGATCAACAGTGGCAATGCAGAACAATGGAACATCAAATCAATAGCCGATGCTAGCTAACATATTAAAACACAAGTGAAAAACAATAGGTAAGTTTATCAAGGAATAGCATTAAAACGACTTTTAAAAACATACCTCATGTAAGCTAGATCATCTAAAAACAAGATAATGCCACAATGCCCATTTTACTTTCTCAGACCATGCTGACCATTTATGCAACTCAACCACTCTGTTCAGTTAAATTATCGTCAATATCAAATTTTTCTGTACCAGTTGTTTTTTGATCATGTGTTTTCACAAGATTATCTCTCAAAAAATTGCTCAATTAATGAAAACAAAATCTCAATATTACAAACTAATGTGTTAAATAATTAAATATGTTAAACAAGGTTACATGCATTACACCTATTTTATGAACCAATCTCTTTTCTGCTGAACTTCTATGATCCAGTTCAATCAGACTAATAATCAAAATTGGTGTTTGATGTGTTATTGCTGATCTTTCTTCTCCTGCGTTATATTCTTCATGTGATTAGTTTGAGCGGCGCCCTCTACTGTACAGACCTGAATTTACATTTCCTTCAGCCTGATCCGCATTCACTTCACTTTTAGTGTGAACGGGCTTTTATATTTCTAAAAGAAGATCTCTTTAAATTAAAAACAAACAAGTAAGCCCTGCCCAGATTTAATTAGTTATGCAAAAGTAATGTAACGTATTAGGGCCTACTTTCCATAAAAAGTAACTAAAAAGTCCCTAACTTTTTAGGGAGTAACCCAATGCTGTAATGCACTACTTTTAAAAGTAACTTTTCACAACACTTCCTACAGCTTTGATTCTGAAGACTGCTCTTCACATTTATTTTCAAAGGTTTTTTAATTTGACAAACCATTTTTAACTTTGTGTATTTGTGTTTGTGGTTTTTAGCTTGGACAGAGTTGAAGAAAGTCTGATATAGTCTGATCAGATTCTTTCATTCTTGTTCAGGAATATAGTAGCAATGAAATGATTTAAAGTGATGTTTTTTGTACTGAGTGTTCAGATGATTCATGCTGTAAGAACACAACACAACACAAATAGTGAAATGATTGACAAACTCCTGTCAACAGAAGAAACTAAGGCACTGTAATACACATTTATGACCACTAGGTGTCAGTGTTTGTCTGTGACAACCTTATTTTACTCAAAATGTAAAGTAATCTCTAATATTGATGTATAAAAATCTCTTATGCTCATTATGGCTTCGTTTGTCTGTTCAGAAATACTGAAAAAACAACAATATTGTGAATAACAGTTTTCTATTTTCATACTTAAAATATATTTGATTACTGTGATCAAAGCTGAATTTTGAAAAGAAAGAATGCACTGGCCCCATACATTTGAACGTTTGTATATATTGTTACACAGCATTTCTGCTTTGAATAAAGCAGCACAACAGTTGCAACACTGATAGTAAATGATCATATTATTCTGATTTCTGAAGATCATGTGACACTGAAGACTGGAGGAATGATGCTGAAAATACAGCGGAGCATCACAGAAATACATTACACTTTAACACAGATTCACACAGAAAACAGATGATTTAAATTGTAAAAATATTTCACAATATTACTGTTTTTTTTTTTTCAATCTTACTAATGTGAAGATCTGTGTGTGTGTGTGTATGTGTGTGTGTGTGTGTGTAATACAGACACTGAACATCAGTGTGTGTGTGTGTGTAATACAGACACTGAACATCAGTGTGTGTGTGTGTGTGTGTGTGTGTGTGTAATACAGACACTGAACATCAGTGTGTGTGTGTGTGTAATACAGACACTGAACATCAGTGTGTGTGTGTGTGTGTGTGTGTGTGTGTGTGTGTGTGTGTGTGTAACCGTAGCCGGCAGCCATATCACCCTGGAGCCCAAGACCGGGTGCCCACTGAAGCTAAGCAGGGCTGAGCTGGTCAGTAGCTGGATGGAGACCTCCTGAGAAAACTAGGTTGCTGCTGGAAGAGGTGCTAGTGAGGCCAGCAGGGGGCGCTCACCCTGTGCTCTGTGTGGGTCCTAGCGCCCCAGTGTAGTGATGGGGATACTGTACTGTCAACAAGCACCGTCCTTTGGATGAGACGTTAAACCGACTCTCTGTGGTCATTAAAAATCCCAGGATGTCTTTCGGAAAGAGCAGAGGTGTGACCTCGGCATCCTGGACAGATTCACCCATTGGCCTCGGACCATCATGGCCTCCTAACAATCCCCATATCTGCTGATTGGCTTCATCACTCCGTCTCCTCTCCACCAGTAAGCTGGTGTGTGTGTGTGTGTGTGTGTGTGTGGTGGGCGTTCTGGAGCAATATGGCTGCCGTCACGTGATCCAGGTGGATGCTGCACACTGGTGGTGGATGAGGAGACACCCCCTGTCTATGTAGAGCGCTTTGAGTGTCTAGAAAAGCGCTATATAAATGTAAGGAATTAAATACAGGGCGGTGAAGCACATCTTTGACATCCGTTCCTCTAGTTTTCCATTCTCTGCTCTGGTTAACACTTCAGACAGAAACACTTTCTTTCTCATCAATCATTTACTAAGCGTCGCTGATGCAGTGAGTCTCTCGTTGTGAAGCTTGCAGTGTCTGCTGTGTCCCACAATGCACCTGTGTGTCTGTTCTGATGAGGAGCGCCCCAGGGACGGTGTGTGTCCAGCTGATGATAGGGTCATCGGAGCAGTGTTTGTCTGTGGACACGTCCTCCTCACGTCTGTCCCCGGTGCTCTGAGCGTTCTTCACCTTCATGGACTGAAGAAGAGGAAATGTTTATTTTTAGCTAAATTATTATCAAATGTTTTATTATTATTAATAGTAGTTCCTTTTATTATTATTATTATTATATTTTTGCTTTAAGTATCATTAATATTATTTTACAATTATTATCATCAGTGTCCTGCAGCACAGAAGCAGTCATCAGTATCAGAGACGTATATTTGTAGAAATACACAACAATACACTGTATGAGTCACAATTATACATTTCTCTTTTATGACAAAAATCATTAGGATATTAAGTAAAGATCATGTTCATGAAGATATTTTGTACATTTCATAGTGTAAATATATTTATTCACTGATCGCCTAATTAACGAACGCCGCATCTCTACTGACACACATCAGACCGATTGTTCAGCAACACATCATTCAAAGCCGTGTGTGTGTGTGTGTGTGTTTGTGTGTGAGAGAGAGAGCTTGTGTGTGTGTGTGTTTGTGTGTGTGTGTGTGTGAGAGAGAGAGAGAGCCTGTGTGTGTGTGTGTGTGTGTGTGTGTCTGTGAGCTTGTGTGTGTTGTGTGTGTGTGTGTGTCTGTGAGCTTGTGTGTGTTGTGTGTGTGTGTGAGCCCCCCCGAGCTTCTCTGACCCCTTCTTCCTCCAAACACAGAGAGCGTCCTGAACACAGACGGGTGAGCACAGATCCTCAAGCCTTTCATTTAGGCCTCTAGGATTTCAGCGATGCAGAAACACAGACAGAATCCTGGAATCCCATCATAA
>NC_068405.1:23887354-23924854 GCF_023724105.1 Carassius gibelio | reverse complement strand
CTCAAAAATCTACATTACAAAAGGAGCTTTGACCTTTGTTTAAAAAAAAAGACTTCCTCGTTGCCTTTTTCTCTATCACATTTTAGAAATCATCAGAAGTTATACATCACTTGAAAACATAAAATCTCAAAATTCATCCTTTAAAACCCATTTTAAAATCAGACATTGCATTACCATGTAAATGGCATATCAAAATCATGTTACAAAATGTTTTCAGTCATGAATTATAAAAATTTAGGTTTGTATCATGCACATTCAAGTATATCTTCAAAAACGTGAGTGACAGTTATCAGGTTAAATCAAGTCAATGATATCGCTGTAGATGAAGTGACCCCAACTAAGCAAGCCAGAGGCGACAGCGGCAAGGAACCGAAACTCCATCGGTGACAGAATGGAGAAAAAAACCTTGGGAGAAACCAGGCTCAGTTGGGGTCAGTTCTCCTCTGACCAGACGAAACCAGTAGTTCAATTCCAGGCTGCAGCAAAGTCAGATTGTGCAGAAGAATCATCTGTTTCCTGTGGTCTTGTCCTGGTGCTCCTCTGAGACAAGGTCTTTACAGGGGATCTGTATCTGGGCTCTAGTTGTCCTGGTCTCCGCTGTCTTTCAGGGCAGTAGAGGTCCTTTCTAGGTGCTGATCCACCATCTGGTCTGGATACGTACTGGATCCGGGCGACTGCAGTGACCATCTGATCTGGACACAGACTGGATCTGGTGGCCACGGTGACCTCGGAACAAGAGAGAAACAGACAAATATTAGCGTAGATGCCATTCTTCTAATGATGCATTGTGTGACCTTAGGGAGCGTGATGGGTTGTAGCGTGGTAGAAGGCTAGTTAGGTACGCAGGAGCTAACCCATTTAGGGCTTTATAGGTAAATAATGATAATTTGTAACTGATACGGAACTTAATAGGTAGCCAGTGCAGAGACTGTAAAATTGGGGTAATATGATCATATTTTCTTGACCTGGTAAGGACTCTAGCCGCTGTATTTTGGACGACCTGTAGCTTGTTTAATGACGAAGCAGGACAACCACCTAGAAGTGCATTACAATAGTCCAGTCTAGAGGTCATGAATGCATGAACTAGCTTTTCTGCATCAGAAACAGATAACATGTTTCGTAGCTTGGCAATGTTTCTAAGATGGAAGAATGCAGTTTTTGTAACATTGGAAATATGATTTTCAAAAGACAAATTGCTGTCTAATATAACACCCAGATTTCTGACTGTAGAGGAAGTAACAGTACATCCGTCTAGTTGCAGATTGTAATCTACAAGATTCTGTGTAGTGTTTTTTGGTCCAATAATTAATATCTCTGTCTTATCCGAATTTAATTGGAGAAAATTGTGTGTCATCCAATCTTTTACATTTTTAACACACTCTGTTAGCTTAGATAATTGGGAAGTTTCATCTGGTCTCGTTGAGATATATAGCTGAGTATCATCAGCATAACAGTGGAAGCTAATTCCGTATTTTCTAATAATATTACTAAGGGGCAACATGTATATTGAAAATAGGACCTAGGACAGATCCTTGTGGCACAATGAGATGACTCTCCATTTAAATAAACAAAGAAGTAGCAATCGGACAGGTAGGATCTAAACCATCTTAGAGCCTGCCCTTGAATACCTGTATAGTTTTGTAATCTATCTATGAGTTTGTCATGATCTATGGTGTCGAACGCAGCACTAAGATCAAGTAAGACTAGAAATGAGACGCAGCCTTGATCTGACGCAAGGAGCAGGTCATTTGTAATTTTAATTTTAACTTGATGAGTTTGTGGATATGCTCGGCCCTGGCAGTTTTTAGGGCCTGCCTGTTGATGGATATACTGTTTTTCCATGCAACTCTAAAAACTTGTAAGTTAGTTTTTCTCCATTTGTGTTCAAGACTATGAGTTTCTTTCTTGAGAGAGTGAGTATTACTTTAAACCATGTCACAGTACGTTTTTCACTAATCTTTTTCAATTAGATGGGGGCAGCAGCTTCTACTGTATTAGAAAAGATGCCAATGCCCATGATAGTGCCAGTTAGTTCGTCTAGTTTATGTGTATTTTTGGGTACACATAGCAGTTGAGATAGATCAGGCAGGTTATTTGCAAATCTGTCTTTGGTGGCTGGAACAATAGTTCTGCCCATAGAGTGCTGAGACATATAGTTGATATCAGTGATATGCAGCATGCATGATACAAAGAAATGGTCAGTACCATCATCACTTAGGTAGACATACCTTCGACATAGCGATGTTAATGGGTTATAAGCTAAATAGCGGACTCGGGCAATGAAAATAAAACTAGTGATAACAAGGTGCTACGATTGTTGTAGAATAGGACAGAGAATATATTCTCAATGATGGTGCATTAAATAGATTTTAAAGATAAAAAATAGTCGATAAAAAGTAACGTGTAGGAGCTAAAACTCAAGAAACAAGGCAGCAAAATATTCAAACCACTAACGTAGTGTTTTAATATGAAAGCAAAGCTAGTTTGTTTGGTCTCCCAAAAGAGGACAGAACTAGAAATCAGTGGTGACGTTGAATTTACAACACTGTTCCAGAACAGTTCAACTCAAATATTCAGATTTGTGCGGCACATTTTATGGAGGATTGTTCCCTGATCCTGGAGAGTAGACTACAATGCCGGCTGTTCTGAATCATAGTCTGCACGTATGTTTTTTAAATTAAAATAATTTGCCACTGATGATTCAAATGCAAGTTTTGAGTAGTGTAAAGAGTAGTGCTTGTTGTTTGTCATTTCTTCATTCACAAATTCAGACATGGTTTTATGTTTACCTGGTGTAATGCAATGCGTAAAAAGACATTATACGTCATTATAATCCATAATTATGTCCCCACTGGATGCAACAAATGCCAACTATAACGATAAAGGCACAGATAAATGATATTGTTGGAATCATTCTCAGAACGTTTTTTTCTAGCTGATGATGAACGATACAAACATTGACAGCCAATCGGAATCCATTGTGCTATAACAAGCTTGAGAATGTAAAACGGCAGACACGCGTGAATAAATACAATATCATTCACTGGTGTGGACGCTAATATCGTTATCTTTATAGTTATCTTTATAGTTATCGTTCTTGGTGTGAACGGGGCTTTAATAGCGGATGTGGAGGATTATAATGTAAAAGGAGCTCATTCAAATACTGTGGTGCTAAACCATTCAGGGCTTTATAAGTAATAAGCAATATTTTAAAATCTATACAATGTTTGATAGGGAGCCAGTGCAGTGTTGACAGGACCGGGCTAATATGGTCATACTTCCTGGTTCTAGTAAGAACTCTTGCTGCTGCATTTTGGACTAGCTGTAGATTGTTTACTAAGCGTGCAGAACAACCACCCAATAAAGCATTACAACAATCTAACCTTGAAGTCATAAATGCATGGATTAACATTTATGCATTTGACAATGAGAGTATAACGTAGATAACGTAGAGCCATAACGTAGATATATTTTTGAGATTGAAAAATGCAGTTTCACAAATGCTAGAAACGTGGCTTTCTAAGGAAGGATTGCAATCAAATAGTACATAGGTTCCTAACTGAACCATTTTTTAAATGGGCATGTCTTGCCAGGTCGCAAAGAAATGAGTATCATCAGCATAACAGTGAAAGCTAACACCATGTTTCCTGATGAAATCTCCCAAGGGTAACATATAAAGCGTGAAGAGTAGCGGCCCTAGTACTGAGCCTTGAGGTACTCCATACTGAACTTGTGATCGATATGATACATCTTCATTCAATGTTACTAACTGATGACGGTCATATAAGTACGATTTAAACCATGCTAATGCACTTCCATTAATTCCAACAAAGTCTATGCAAAAGAATGTTGTGGTCAATTGTGTCAAACGCAGCACTAAGATCCAATAAAACTAATAGAGAGATACACCCACGATCAGATGATAAGAGCAGATCATTTGTAACTCTAAGGAGAGCAGTCTCAGTACTATGATACGGTCTAAATCCTGACTGGAAATCCTCACAGATACCATTTTTCTCTTAGAGGGAATATAATTGTGAGGATACCACCTTTTCTAGTATATTGGACAGAAAAGGGAGATTCGAGATTGATCTATAATTAACTAGTTCTTTGGGGTCAAGTTGTGTTTTTTTGATGAGAGGCTTAATAACAGCCAGTTTGAAGGTTTTGGGGACATATCCTAATGACAATGAGGAATTAATAATAGTCAGAAGAGGATCTATGAAGGATCTATCTCTAGAATCAGAATCCCCCTTCAAACCTGTGCTGAGACGCTTGAGTGCTGCTGGGAAACACCCGTGTGTGTGTGTGTGTGTGTGTGTGTGAGAGAGAGAGAGTGTCAGTGTGTGAGAAAGAGTGTGTGTGAGCGAGAGAGTGTATGTCAGTGTGTGAGAGAGTGTGTGTGTGCCTGTCTATCTGTGTTCAGTGTGTGTGACCCCGTGGGGCTCTGGGTAACTAACCCTTTGGCTTTGTGGCCACAACAAAAGCACACACACATACACACACAAAATCTCTCTCTCTCTCTCTGGGTTGTGGCGTCTGTGCTCTGGTCATCTGGTCACTCTCTGGTTAGCAGACACTCACTAGTTCTGCAGGACTGATGTAGTGGAGCATGTGTCTCGTTGATTGTGGTTAATAACTGAGTAAAAACACTGAACTTGTCCACTTCATCAGACTGTTTAATCCTGTTTGATTCTCTGCAGTGTGAGAGACTGAAATTCGTCCATTGTTTGTGTCTTAATTACTAATGGCTTGTCTTTTCTTCTTTCACTCTTTTCAGGCTGCTACTGAGGTTTGTTCCTAATGCGGCTGCAGACGAGCTGCTTTCACGATGAGATTAACTGACCCTCAGCATACACACACCCACATACACACACACACACACACACACACACACCCACACACTCCTCATTGAGCCGCTAAGAGCATTACTGTGTGTGTGATCCATGGCTGATCTCATATTTGTGTGGATGAAATTAATTTGATGTTAATCTGAGAGAGATTGATTTCTGCTGAACAAAGACTAGAGAGAGAGACAGAGACAGGGTTCAGGGTTTGTGTGTCGTTCTCGGGGAGTTTCAACATCTCTCTCTTCAGCAGAATTTGATCTCGGTTCTAAATATATATATATATATATATATATATATATATATATATATATATATAAATTAATTTATTTATTACATTTTTTTTACCGCTTGCTCTGAACCTGCGATTTTGTTGCTAGCTCTGTGTTCCAGGTGAGCTTCAGGAAAACACAAAACAGATGTTAAATTCATTTTAGTGATTCTAGTTTTAGTGATCATTGGTGTCGAGACCTTTGTAAAAAAATATATAATAATAAATAAAAAAGAGTGGCACCAAACCAAATTTACACTTTCCTTTCTCACAAAAGATCATTTAAATGAAGCCACACACACAGCGTCTCTCTTTGCAGCGCTAGCAGCTGATGTTCTTATTAAAAGCTGATTTGTGCTGCTGAAGGACTGCAGATCTCCGTCTGCGCTCACAGCTGCTGATGCACTCGTCTGCACCGCTCCTGCACAGCTGTGAACACTCAGTCACCACACAACTCTCTCTGAGCATCTGGCTAACCTTAGGCCTGTGTGTGTGTGTGTGTGTGCGCGCACGTGTGTGTGTGTATCTGTGTGTGTGTGATTTGCACATTTGATCATTGCTTCTGCGCTTCTCATTCTGCTGGTGTTTGTAATAGTTCTGTTTCTGTGTTTGAGGCGTCAGACCGCCGGGGTTTCTGTTTTTACAGTTTTTTTTCCATTTCTTGCTCTTGCAAGTACGTCCAGTTCAATTAAAACCCTTTGAGAAAAACAAATTCCTCCGTCTGCAAATTAGCATGTGTGGTGAGCTCAGTGTCACTCTAGAAAACACTCTTGCTTTCAGCGCTTCACAACACTGATGATCAACACACACAGACTGCTCTGCTGTGAAAACACTGGAAACTCTGTTTCTCTGCTGGAGTTTCCTCTGATAGGGGGCTCTATCTGAACACCGTGTCCCATGATGCAGCGCTTCAATAGATGTATTGTAGCAGAGCTGCTCTGCGTCTCTGTGTGTGATGCTCGGAGTGGCTCCGCAGGCTGAAGAAGCTCTTCTGTTAACCTGTTTGCTCTAAATGACACACGGATCCAAGATTCCCACGCCTGCAGCGTGAAGAGAAACAGTTGTCCATCCGTGTGTTGAGCTTCTTTGACTGATTTCAGAAGTGAAACGAGGCTGTGGAGTGTGATTGGTTTGGAGAGGATCAAACAGCATGGAAGTGACTTTATTAAACTTCTGCAGGAGTACTGGAGTGTTTCTGTGAGAATGATGCGTCCAGCGGGACTCGGGTCAAGTGGACGGAGGTTTGCTTTAGTGGGGGTGTTGTTTGAAGAGGCTGCTGGGATAGGAAGCCTGTGATGGGGTCAAAGGTCAATTACAGTCCAGCGAGAAGCTAGAAGAGTCCTGATGAAATTGATCAGTGCACATGCTTCAATGCCTAATTATTTTAAATTCTGCATCAATAAATCTGTTATTTTCCTGTTTATTACTATTATTATTATTCCCACCAGCGCTTGACATCAATGTGTTAGTGTGGCTAGTGGTTATTCAAAACTACTAGCCACTCAGCATTTCCACCAGCCACAATTTTGTTGTTGGGAAATAACATTTTTATATGATTCAAGTTACTGCATACTATAACGTATTTATATTGATTTGCAGGTCCTTTTTGCCTATTTAAATGTAGGGACAATAAAGCTGGACAATAATTAAATATCAATATGTATCGTGATTTAATTCTTTTAAACACCAGTGTTTCCAATACATTGATTTATTTGTGGCGTTTGACTAATGACTAAACATAAGCACTGCACGTCGCAGGTGGGTTATATGCGTGTAACTCTGAAGGAAAAGGACTCTTCAGAAAAGTTTCGAAAGCCTTCATGAGCATTTGTGTACAGCCGTTACCAGCCGTTCTCCTGTGGTCTGAAGCGTCTGATCTCTCTGGTCCTCTGCAGGTTGATGTCGCCAGGGGTTAATCACCATACTTCAGACACAGGGCAAAGGTCAGCAGGTTTCCATCAGCTCTCTCTCACACAGTCACATTACCTCTGGTTTAAGGAGTAAATGAGTGTGTCATTCATTAATACTGTGTCATGATCACTCTCCACCTGCAGCTTCCTGTGAACTCACGGCTTGGACAGAGAATCCCCTTCCTGTAGCACCTCGCCGCCCTCTCTGTGCACACGCTGCCCGGATATGAGGTGCATGTACACACACACACACACACACACACACACTCACTCACTCACTCTCTCTCACTCTTTCACTCACACACACACACACACTCACTCACTCTCTCTCTCTCTCTCTCTCACTCACTCTTTCACTCACACACACACACACACACACACACTCACACTCACTCACACTCACACTCACTCACTCTCTCTCACTCTTTCACTCACACACACACACAGTCACTCACTCTCTCTCTCTCTCTTTCACTCACTCACACTCACACACACACTCTCTCTCTCTCTCTCTTTCTCTCTCACTCACACACACACACACACACACACACTCACTCACTCTCTCTCTCTCTCTCTCTCACTCACTCTTTCACTCACACACACACACACACACACACACTCACACTCACTCACACACACACACAGTCACTCACTCTCTCTCTCTCTCTTTCACTCACTCACACTCACACACTCACTCTCTCTCTCTCTCTTTCACTCACTCACACTCACACACACACTCTCTCTCTCTCTCTCTTTCTCTCTCACTCACACACACACACACACACACACACTCACACACTCTCTCTCTCTCTCTCTTTCTCTCTCACTCACACACACACACACACACACACACACACACATCTCTGGTCCTGCTCCACTGAAGTTTCTGTGGGATGTAGAGAAAGTGAATTGGATGAATTCCAGGACTCACTCTCTCGTCATCGATTGTGATTCAGCAGGAAATTAGGCCCCGTCCACACGGAGACGCGTTTCTGTGAATACGCACTAATTTTTTATCGGATTGGCATTTCGTCCACACGGATCTGGCGTTTTCATCAGGTGAAACCGCTATTTTTTGAAACCGGGTCCCAGAGTGGATAAATTTGAAAATGCTGTCTTTGCGTTTTCGTCTGGACGGCTAATCCGTATATTTTCTGAAACGATGACATCATCAGCCCACGTCTCCCCCCTAGTCAGACACCTCTACGTCACGCAACAGCAACTAAAACATGAACAAACACTGAACGATTGTCTTTTTATTAACTAACATTAACACTGATTAATAAATGTATTGTTCTATGTTCGTTTGTGTACCACGCACAAGGTTTATGAGCATAGTCCAAGTCTTCTCTGTTTTTAGTGTATCTCTGTGTCAGAATTACAGCGCCACATACTGGTCTGGCATGTATACTACATCATTATGCGGTTTCGTGTGGACGCGGATATTTCTTGAGACGAGGAAAAAAAAGATCGGATTGGGGTAAGCTCCTTCTCCGTGTGGACGGGGCCTTAGTTGAAGTGCATCTCTTGTGTTTCTCATGTTGGTGTGTCAGTAATAACTGGGAAGTAATCTCTTCCTCAAGCACATATCAGAGTTTGTGTGACTAGAATAAATCTTTAAAAGTAGCTTTTGCCCTCGTTGTACAAGAGCATGGTTTTTCATTAGGGATGAAACAATTCGCTCAAATTACGTTTCTATTCGATTCATGATTTTGATTTCACAATTATTTTTTCTCACTGTTAGTTTTTTTTACAAAATGAGATTGAAGACATTATACAGTAAATGAAAATGTGTAATTTTATTAGGCTATTGCTGCATGTTTCTTTGTGAAATGTAATTATTAAAACAGGAAAGGTCTGAGTAGTTTTGTGAAACTTTACTCCATGAAACATCTGAATGAGACACAGATCACTGTCTGACTGCAGGGGGCGCTCATGAACAGCAATGAAACAGTGTTTCCTTGGTTACCACTGTAAACAAAGCAGAGCTGCTTGGGAACACTACTGTAATAAGCATCATTCAGAGGCAAGATGAAAAGAAAATATCATCTAAATGTTTCTACCGGCATTAAGTTCCCCTCAGAGATACATTCATATGAACTCTGCTCCAATTCTATCACGATTTGTTAACAATCTCAAATTATTTGAATCGTCGATCGCCTTGCGGTTCATTGTTACAGCACTATTTTTCAGGGAGATTTGCAGCTAGGTTTAGTAAAGCAGATACGAGTAAAACATGTTTGCGGTGCTGGAGACCTTTTTGCATTTGCAGACATATTTTTCTAATGTATGTTGGTTTTGTGTTAACATTTACTGGACATGTGTTCAAATATTCTTTTCTTCATCAGACATTTTTATCTGGTAAACTACTGAATATTCTTTTTATATATACCTCTTTTTCCTGCATTTCAGCCAGCTGTAATTTATTCCTTAAATATTGTGTGCTATGAAGAATATTGCTCTTTGGGCAGAGTGCTTGTGATTTGCTGTGAATAAAAGTGTCTACTTAAAGAGAGAGTTCACCCAAAGATGAAGATTTGTTGTTAATTCAAACACACTCAGTCCATCCTCGACGTACGATGCATTTGTTCTTCAGTAGATTTGTAAAGAAGATTATTAGCTGAATCTGTGCAAGTGTTGTATGTGCAATTTATAAAGAGTCAAAAGAGCGTATCATACACAGATTACTTTCTTCAAGTAACTATTAAAGTAATGCATTACTTCTTAATTTAGAAGGAAATATCAGTTACTTTTTCAAATAATTAACAGCAGTTACTTTGTTGTCCATCTATTAACTGTCCTGGTCAGTCCTCATGTGCAGCAGCGCTTGATGTTGTTGATGGAGGACCGCGAGGGATGAGATGACATCTACAATAGCGTGCTTGATGGAGTTAGCATGATGCTGGCGGCTCTCCTGCTTCCTTCCCGGGTTTCGGCACCAGTGTAATAAAGTCAGTGATCGTTAGGAAGGAAGAGGACGGGTCAGAGAGACTGCTTCTGGTGAACTTTATTAGGCACTCAATAAACAAACAAAACTTTGTGCTACCAGCGCTCAATATAGCACAATTAGTATACAACAATTTCACAGGGCTCTCCAGAGCAGGCTTGTCTTCCCAGCAGATAGCAGTCCATCTCTGGTCTCTCCACACCAATTACTGGAATCAGACACAGGTGTTTGTCATGTGCATTTGAACACTTACTCACCGCTCGTCTCCCAACTCTCTCTCACGCTGCAAACCTCGCTGGTGTTTTCTGCAGGCTGTGTCTTCAGTGTTAGGAACAGCATCCCTGAGCGTCTGCATTAACGTCAGGATACACTCCGTCACGCTTCTGGAGCTCACCTGTCCGTGTTCCAGCTGTACTCCGCTATACTACATCAGATGGATGCACAGGTGAGTCTGACACTCCTCCGTGTTAGCGCTGTGCCATATACATCGTCTGCCGTTATATCCTAGATGTTGTTATAACAATGTGCGATTATTTGACATCATCGAATATACCGCAGAAACCAAACAAAATGTGATGAATGTGCATTTACAGTGTGTTCTTTCACGGCATGATTCAGTTGATCAAAAAAACATTTAGAATGATCACAAAATTCAAGATATGGGGGCAGAAAATGTATATATTTGTATGATTTCATATAATTAATGAGACAATATTTAAAGGCCTAATGGTTAGAGGGTTGGACTCCCAATCGAAGGGTTGTGGGTTCTAGTCTCGGGCCGGACGGAATTGTGGGTGGGGGGAGTGCATGAACAGTTCTCTCTCCACCTTCAATACCACGACTTAGGTGCCCTTGAGCAAGGCATTGAACCCCCAACTGCTCCCCGGGCGCCGCAGCATAAATGATGAACACTGCTCCGGGTGTGTGCTCACAGTGTGTGTGTGTGTGTGTGTGTGTGTGTGTGTTCACTGCTCTGTGTGTGTGCATTTCGGATGGGTTAAATGCAGAGCACAAATTCTGAGTATGGATCACCATACTTGGCTGAATGTCACTTCACTTTCACTTTTTTTTTTTCATAAACAGGAAGATAATATTAAAAGACTTGTATTATAAACACTATATTGCCTGTTTTTGCACAACAAAAATTTTGACAACAAAAAATAATTCCAAACACAGCCACAATTATTAACAACCACCTACTGACAGCTTTAATTTCACATTTAAAGTATCTTAAATATTTTTTTTTATGTATATTATTTAAGATATCATTATTTAACATTTTGTTTAATAAACTGCAGTTTAAATTGCATTCATGTCCTGCATTAAATCATGTGTAAACTCATCTAAAAGCTTCTTCAGATGCAGCTTCTGTGTTTCTTCTGCAGTGCACAGATGCATTTTATTGATACTGATATCATATGTTTGGTACCAGGCCAAATGTATTATTATTCTTATTCACAGATTACATGTAAGAATTTGACTCAAAAGATGATGCACACTTTTATAAAAAATGACTTTATAAATCTAAAAATGCCCATAAAAGGTAAAAATCTATTTAAACTTATTGGGACAGATTATTTTATATCACTGCTGGAACTGACCATCACACAGAATATGACGTTTTTGAGAGTGCACCTCTCTCTCACCTTTTTGGATTAAGTTCTCTTTTGTTGGATACTGAGATATGTTTGACTTATTTTTTAATGAATGACTTTTGGGACCTCACCTTGTCTGTCCAACAAACATGTTTGCTGTTAGCTGGCTAGATTTCAAGTATTTTAGTTCGTACAATAGTACATTTATTTCAGTACTCTGTTGAAAAAAAATTAAATTGCAATGGTTTTACTGGTTATAATGAAAATTGTATTTTAATGGAAACCAAAGGTGCCTTTTGGACTCTACTGGTATTTGTTCACATTCTATTCATGGCTTTTGTTAAAGCTTCTAAATCCTAATGTAATATGTCCCAAAACATACTACTGCATTTTCCGGACTACAAGTCACACTTTTTTCATAGTTTGGCTGGTCCTGTGACTTATAGTCAGGTGCGACTTATTTATCAGAATTAATTTGACATGAACCAAGAGAAAACATTACCGTCTCCAGCCGCTAGAGGGCGCTCTATGCTGCTCAGTTCTCCTGTAGTCTACACTGAAGACATAGAGCGCCCTCTCGCGGCTGGAGACGGTAATGTTTTCTCTTCGACTTATAGTCCAGTGCAACTTATGTTTTTTTTTCCTCATCATGACCTATTTTTGGACTGATGCGACTTATACTAAGGTGCGACTTAAAGTCTGAAAAATACGGTACAGGAAATTATTATTGAATGGTTTTAATGGTTAAAAGTTGATGATTTGTAAAGTTTATAGTGGTATTTGTAATGGAAATCATTCAAATTTCTGTGATGGTTTCTATTGTTTTTGACAGCAGGGTCACCTTGTCATGTGTGGTGTTATTTGCCATAAATGCTGTAGTATTGCTGTAATATTGTGAGATATTAGTAACTGTCTGTGGTTGTGGTGGGTCTATCTGGGAGACAGTTCAGGACAGCAGATTGGTTGTAGAGTAAGACACTCACTGGTTTAGAGTAAAGGTGTGGAGTTAGTGTAGAGAGGTGACTGTGATCTGTAGTGGATCACTGTTCATTAACCCAACACTGGCCTCATTCTCAGTGAACTGAAACGTGACTGACATACGTTAGAACTTGCTTTTGTCTGTAATTCTAGTTTGGTTGCATGCTTGTTTTGAGATGATTTTGTATATTCATATAAACATGACTTAATATTTTCTAATGATTCGTGGTTTATAAACCGATAAAGATGCCTTTTAAAGAAGACATTCCCAAATTGTAGAAAATTAAATCAAACTATTGTGACTGATCTGTTGTTACATGCAAACACGTGTGTGTGTGTGAGAGTGAGAGAGTGTGTGTGTGTGTGTGTGTGTGTGAGAGTGAGAGAGTGTGTGTGTGTGTGTGTGTGTGAGAGTGAGAGAGTGTGTGTGTGTGTGTGTGTGTGTGTGTGAGAGAGTGTGTGTGTGTGTGTGTGTGTGTGTGAGAGAGAGTGTGTGTGTGTGTGTGAGAGAGAGTGTGTGTGTGTGTGTGTGTGTGTGTGAGCGTGCGTGCGTGCGTGAGTGAGAGTGTGTGTCTGTGTGTGTGTGTACATGTGTGTGCGTGCGTGTTTGTGTGTGTGTGTGTATGACAGTGATTGTGTGTGTGTACATGTGTGTGCGTGCGTGTGTGTGTGTGTATGTGTGTGACAGTGAGTGTGTGTGTGTGTATGTGTGTGACAGTGAGTGTGTGTGCGTGTGTGTGTGTGAGCGTGCGTGCGTGAGTGAGAGTGTGTGTCTGTGTGTGTGTGTACATGTGTGTGCGTGCGTGTGTGTGTGTGTGTGTGTATGACAGTGATTGTGTGCGTGTGTGTGTGTGTGTGTACATGTGTGTGCGTGCGTGTGTGTGTGTATGTGTGTGACAGTGAGTGTGTGTGTGTGTGTGTGTGAGCGTGCGTGCGTGAGTGAGAGTGTGTGTCTGTGTGTGTGTGTGTACATGTGTGTGCGTGTGCGTGTGTGTGTGTGTGTATGACAGTGATTGTGTGCGTGCGCGTGTGTGAGTGAGAGTGTGTGTGTGGGGTTTCCTGGCAGTGTCATGTTCATCTCCTCTGTAAGCAGCAGCTCATCTGTCATCTGCACCTTGTGCTTCAGGCTCGTCTTGATGAGGTGAAAATATTCCTCTGCGCTTCACTAAACGGTCTGAGATCTTTCACCTCATTACAAACCCATTCATCTCCTCCCACTTCCTCACATTCAAGCTCCTTCAGTCTTATTAAATCACCGATACGGTTCTCCAGGTGGTCCGGTTCTTGGCGGGACGTGTTCACCCATAAAAGCATTTTTAAACTGATGACGCCGAGTAAACGAGAGGACAACCTTTAGAAATCATTAAGCAAATAGCTCACCTCCGATCCATAAACGCCACATCCACAATATCCTGTTAAACAATTTCAGCTGGAGGTTCCCTGAAGGTCAAACCAAATCTATCATCTCTAATATCGGCTGCATAATACCAGACGCCAGTCTTCTGTCCCTGGAGACGCTGGCTCTTCTTCAAAATCATAAAAAGCTGCAGTCTTCACAGCAAACAAACACAGCGAGTATTACCCCTCGTCAGGAGCAGTATTAGATCTCCACACGCTTCTTCAATCCGTCAGGTGCCAGCTTCTCTCAGAGCGAATGGGAAAGTTCCTGCTCCAATAATAACTTTAATAACAGCCTAGAGAATTATGAAAATCAGTACTTCTGTTCAGTATTTTGTTTCTGAGAGTCACGACACAACACGCTCATGTGTGTCATCTCATGTTTATTGAGATTCTAATCAAACTAGTCATTCTGGTAATATCCACTGCATCTGTTAGACTCAAGCTGGAGCTGGAGCAGTATAATGTGCTCATTATAGCAGCTTGATATGAAGAAAGTGACCGGTTAGAAACCTGCAAGATTGGTTGTTGAACAACAGAAAACCAGACCGGTTCACTCGGTTTCATTCCAGCTCAGTGTTCAGCAGTTCTTCATTTAAAACTGAAGCGTGAGATGTCCTGTTAACGGGGTCATATGATGCTGCTAAAAAGAACATTATTTTGTGTATTTGGTGTAATGAAATGTTCATGCGGTTTAAGGTTCGATACACATTATTTTCCACATGTACATTTATTATGTGGGTGAAATAAATCAGTTTAGTCGCATAGATTTACACACTTCTCCTTTAAAGGTACAATAAGTAGGTGTTCGACTTGAATCAGTGCCGCACAGAACGAAAAACATTAATGTACGGTTGTAATTCAAAATCGTATGTGATCCAGTTGCTTACACCAGTCGTTCTGTGCAGTGCTTCCAGTCGAACACTAGTGTAAAGTGGTTTCTGAGAAAGGGTTAATATCTGAAAGCACACACTTTTTCTGCTGTCAGGAGTCTGATAGAACCAGAAAATCTGAGCATATCACACCAGTCCTCAGGTCCTTACACTGGCTTCCACTTACATTTACGATTGATTTTAAAGTACTTTTACTCGTATATAAATCACTCAGTGGCCTAGGACCTAAATATATAACACATGTTAACTGAATATAAACCTAACAGATCACTCAGATCTTTAGGATCGAGTCAGTCCGAACACAAACTATGGGGAATCTGCTTGTAATTATTATGCTGCCCTCAGTTGGAATCAGCTTTCAGAAAAGATCAGATGATTTAAAGCACTAGCCTCATTTAACTGCAGTTTAAAATGCATTTAAATAAACTCTAAACTCATTTGTGTAGCTGTGCATTTATTGAAAGAGCACTGGCAAAACTGATTGCACTGTATTTCATGTATAATCCTTTTTCTATTCTTGGCTCTTTTAATTAATTCTAAATACATTTTTCAATTTAAAGTTGTAAAAATCTTTTCTTTTATTGTTGGGGTTATATATATATATATATGATTATTTTAATTTCTTTTATGTAAAGCACTTGAAATGTGCCATATATATATATATATATATATATATATATATATATATATATATATTGCCTTGCCCCCTTCATTAATTGACACGCCCCTTTCTTCTGATTGGCTACAGAGGTGTGTTGGCGCTCTGTCTGATCCACTTTCACCCTTTCTCAGATATCATTTACTGCACCTTTAAATTTTGATATTTTTACAGAAATCCTGCTGAAACATTTCCTCTTTTTTGCCATAGCTAAATTAGATTAAATATTTTAGTTTTGTAAATGTTGGCACAAAATCATGTTTCAAAAACAATCTGTGGATGATTATATCTTGCATATCTGAGTTTAGTGAACAATAATACACAGCTAATGTGTGTGTCCCTGCAGCACAGAAGCACTCATCAGTGTCTCAGGTGTATTTGTAGAAATAGACAACAATACATTGTATGGGTCAAGATTATACATTTTTCTTTTATGCCAAAAATCATTAGGATATTAAATAAAGATCATGGTCAATGAAGAAGTCTAACAGTAAATATATCAAAACTTAATTTTTGATTGGTAATATGCATCGTTAAGAACTTCATTTTAACAACTTTAAAGATGATTTTCTAAATATTTAGATTTCAGATTTTCTAATAGTTGTATCTCAGACAAATATTGTCCTCCGAACAAACCACACATCAATGGAGAGATGATTTATTGAGCTTCAGATGGTGTATCTCAAAAATGGACCCTTACGACTGGTTTTGTGGTCCAGGGTCATATATAAGGTTCATCTGGAGGCCTTGATGACTGAACCGTGTCCTCCTCTGTACTCCGGATGTCTTGCTCAGTCTTGCTGTGCGTGTGTGAACAGATGCTCTGTGGTTCTGCAGAAGTGCAGCCGGTCACCTCTCGTTGCTGATGATGACGGAGGTGCTGATGTAATGAGGGCTAGCGGTGCTCTGGGTCCGGTGCACCTCCTCGGCCCGGTACCCATCCGTTAAGTGGCTGAGAGTGTAGGGTCCTGATGGGACGTGTTTGGCCCAGACGTGCTGGAGGTTGAGCGAGACTCTGCTCTGGGACACCAGGAGTCTCTTGTCCTCTGTGTGGATCTGTTCTGAGAGTTCTCTGTTCTGGCCGAAGCCCTGGAGCGCCTGAAGCTCTCTGCTGCTGCGGTTCTGACCCGACTCCTCTTTAAACGCCCCGCCGGGTCTGTAGCCACTCTGCAGCAGCTGGGCTGTGAATGCATCACCCGCCGAACCTGACAGACAGAGTCCTGCCATTAGATGTGCCGTCTAGTAATGCAGGTAATCAAACAGTTTCATTTATGCAATTGGCAGTGGCTTTTATCCGCTTGGAGCACATTTGGTCATTCTTACTTTCTTTATATTCTTTTGGCTTATTTCAGTATTTCAGTGCTGACAGTGTCGTGTGAATGACTGAACACGTGAAGAGCAGAGGAACAGACAAACCAATTCAATTCCAGCTAAGTTTGTTTTTCTTGTTTCCAGCCAAAATATCAAACAATCATTAAATCAAAAAGTAAAGTTTTTTTTCAGAAAAGAAAGTAAAAATTGAGTGAGTTTTTGCTTGAAACAATAAAAAATAATCTGCTAGTGGGGTAGCAAAATAATCTTGTTTTCTGTTTGAAACCTCTCCAAATGATTCAAACTTCTTACTTCGATCATTCAATTTAGGCGATTCACTAGCAAAAAACTGATCAAAATAGCCATTATTTTTTTAATTTCAATATTGCTTGTCATGATTTAAAAAAAGCATTTAGTGCTGGTGAAACTGAGCTTTTCGAATCAGTTTAACCCAGTGGCGGCTCGTCAATATTAAATAAGCCACATGTTAGAAATAAGTTAAATATATATTGCAAAATAATCAGGAAATTGCATAATTTATATTCCTACTATTCAACTGGCAGTCCTGTTTGCACCTACTGTATTAAAAATACAAAAATCTAAACTGTAGAACGTTTGTTTTGTGTGTGGAAGTAAATTTTATATTATCTTTACAAAAAATATTTTATCAAGGCATTCAAATGAAGAAGAGGAAGAAGAAGAAGAAGAAAAGAATACAGATCCCGGAGCTTGGAAGGAGTTAGCAAGTCATGCCTTTTATTGGTTTCCCTGTTTGTTATTTCAAAGTCCTGTCACCGAAGCATTGTGTCACAGTGACACAGAAGAAAACTGAAGCAATGCAGTTAAACATGAGGCGATCGTCACAAGATCTTAAAGGATTTGATGTCCTGTGGCTCTCTTGTGTGGACTTTAGTATTACGGCCTTCATCTCTGAGTCACATTAATATAAATGGCTGCTATTTTTAATAAACTATTACGTTTAATGTAACTTTACTGATAATACACCTAAATAAAACTTAATTTAACTGATTCATGGTATCTTATTTTATGCTTTAGCAGCTGAAGTTTCAACTTTCATTTTTTTAGCTAAGCAGTAATGATACACTGTCACTGTATTAACACTGCGTTTCTGTTTGTTTGTACCCCCCAAAATATTTTAGCACCTGCGGCCTGTTTCAGAAAGGAGGTTAAGTGAAAACTCTGAGTATGTTAACCCTAAATGAGGGAAACTCTAGGTTTTCTGTTTCAGAAAGGGAGGTTTGTCAAACATGAGAAAGCAGGATAAGTCGAGCCCTTTTCTGAAAGAGAGCTAACTTATACTCCGAGTCCGTTACCATGGTAACTCACTCTATGAACCTAACCTGGTCAGGAGCAGCTTTTCTTCGATAAACCCAGAGTTTATTTCGGTCTCCTCCACCTTTTTAAACTCTTCATTAATGCACGCTGGAAAAATGCTCTTCTGTAACTTTTCGGATGATAAATTGCACCTGAGTATAAGTCGCATCAGTTCAAAAATACGTCATGACAAGGAAAAAAACATATAAGTCGCACTGGACTATAAGTCCCAATTATTGAGAATCAAGAACCAAGAGAAAACATTACCGTCTCCAGCCGCGAGAGGGCGCTCTCTGTGTTCAGTGCAGAGTATGTGAGCGGAGTGGAGCGGCGCGCTCAGAGCATTTAATAATCACTCCGCTCCCGCTCCGCTCCGCGCTCAGTGATACCAGAAACACCGCTCCGCCTTCGCTCTGTGGCTAAAGTATTTCAGTATGTTTGAAATGTTATGTTCAGAACATAGCCTATATTAAAATAAAAAATAAAATACCAGGAGAGTTTCAAAGTGGCTTAGGCTATTGTGTGCAAACTTTTTTTTCCTACCACATGCCAAACTAATAACATGGATGTCAGCATTAAAAGGTATAATTACTGTATTCTGCTGTGCAAATTTTGTTTGTGATGAAAATAACAGTACATTTTTATTTTATCTACAGATCAATGCATTTCTTACAGATTTCTGCTCATTCAAAATCAGATACAGATGAAGTATCACTGTAAGATTATATTTGTGTGAATGCATTATTGCGAAAGCGATTGCGTGTGAATGTGCTGTAACTGTTTAAATCATGCTTCGACCCGAAAATATTCAGTAAAAGGAACAGACAAACTCCTTGAGAACTAACCTATAACTTCCCGCTCAGCTATTGTCGTCATTGTAACCTTCTGATTAGAGCGATCCTTCTGTATCAAGCTATAGTTAAATATGTTTAACGTGAATACTTGCGATATTACGGGCCGTTGGCATGAATTGTACTCGTGATGGAGCGGTGGTGGAGCGCTCTTGGAGCGAGTGAAAACCACAACACTCTGACGTTTAAAAAATCCGCTCCTCGCTCCTGTCAAAATCACACCACACCGCTCCGCTCACATACTCTGGTTCAGTGTAGACTACAGGAGAACTGAGCAGTATAGAGCACCCTCTCGTTCATGTCAAATTAATTCTGATAAATAAGTCGCACCTAAGTCAGATGACAAGCCAAACTAATTTAAATGCATTTTACTTAAGTAAATTTATGTGCCAGTGTGGTAATAAAAATAATCTTAATGCAAATGGAAAACAAGATTATTCTGAGTGTCTATTACTAAGTGCCAATCTACCGTAGCTCCGCCCTCCATCGACACAAGGTTAAATACGACACATGAATAACGGCTTCAGTGGTGTAGGCAGTAATGTTTTGGGGACAGAAAACTAGCTTGTAACGCGATTGATTGGGTTAGAGTCCGGCTTTTACTGAGCTCGTTCTTCTCACTTTTCCCATCACGTCACATTAGAACAACATTTTCTAAAAGTCGAAGTATAGTGCCTTACGAGTGTTTAATAATGATACAACTATGTATAATTGTAATAAATAAATATAATAATTTACAATCTGATATTATTGCATTCTGTTAATGTATGACAATACTGAGGTGCAAATGTATCTGCCAGTATAAAGTATAACTAGCATCTAATTATTAGTTACACTTAGCCTGTTGCACAGAACTGCTACTTTTTTACATGGTAAATTGTAATAAATTGGAATCATAATATCGGCGCTCCATTGATAATGGCTTTATAGTTGTGGTGCATGCGCTTAACTCTGAGTCAGTCAATTTAGAGTTGATTAAACCAACTCATTTCAGCGGTTCTGTAACCGAAAACTCAGAGTTTCCCATCTCACGGTAAGTCAACTCAGAGTTTAAGTTGAAACTCAGAGTTGGTTGAACCTCCTTAGTGAAACTGCCCCAGCCACCACTGGTTAAACCACTGCATCTCGTATCCCTTCAAGCAGATCCTGAATCATTTGATTCAGGTCAGGACTTCTGTGAGGGTTCGTGAATCTTTTGAGCTAATTTGTGAGGTTTGCAAATCACTTGATTAAGATTAAATTTCATGCATATGATACCGCAGAATAACTACATCAACGTTACACCCCTACTGTCTGTCCATCTGTCACTCAGGGTTTCGGCAGGATTTCTGAAAGTAAAATTTAAGAAGTTTTAAAGACCTTTCTTAGACCAAGTAAAGAAAATGGAATATATTGAAATCAACAAAATATGTCAATATGTTCTCTAAATGTGTGGCAGCACACAGCGGGTTGTGAGAGCAACAGTTTGAAAATACATCTTATTTCTAATTTTAGTTTTAATGTATTGGATGTTTTTGAGTGATTTTAAATGATATGGAGGGAGAAACATCGGGTTTAAGATGCTTTATTTGATTGTTATGTGTTATGTATTGGTTCTTTTTGTTGTTTTATTTCTGTTTGATAGATGTTACTTGCTAGATCCATGTGAGTTTTGTGTAACTGACAGTCTTGGTCATGACGCTCTTGTAGAAGAGATATTTAATCTCAGTGTGCTTTTTTTCTAATAAAATAAAGGTAAAAAAATGTCTAAATTAGTGGTGGGCCGTTATCGGCTTTAACGTGCTGCGTTAACGTGAGACTCTTATCGGGCGATAATTTTTTTTTTGCCATTAATCTATTCTCAAAGTTGGGTTGGGAGCTGGGTCTATACTAAGCAAGCTATGATGACTTTCACAGCTACGGCTCTGCTCACGCCTGTTTCACACATACTCCGTCTGCAGTGCGTATGCAGTCCGTGTGCGTTACGTATGTGGTGCAGCACGGACTCGATGTGCTTTCACACAGGACGCGTTTGCAGTCCGCTACTCGGTACATAAACAATCGCTGCACTGCTGCCGGCGCAACGCTCCTGGAATCCGTTAACATGGATGCGTAAAAAATATGCAATGCATACGCACTGCAGACGGAGTATGTGTGAAACAGGTGTAAGGTTGTTTGCACCTTGTGTAATGTGGGATTCGTTTACAGCTTTTTCACGCAGTTTGTGATGCATTTTGGAAACAGGAGATGTACATTTCTAATGCACCACCTAGCTTGATAAACCCCTTCTCAAAGACTTATTGTTTGTCAATTTTATTTGGGTAACACACATATTCTGAATGCCTTCGGCAGAATTCGAATGAGCCATTTTAATCTAGATTAATTTCAAGATCAAAGTGAGATTAATCTAGATTTA
Organism: Carassius gibelio; assembly: GCF_023724105.1. NCBI lineage: Eukaryota > Metazoa > Chordata > Actinopteri > Cypriniformes > Cyprinidae > Carassius > Carassius gibelio. The sequence goes on along the minus strand of NC_068405.1, from coordinate 23,903,465 downwards.
AAAAATTAATGTTTGCCCACCACTAGTCTAAATATATACAAGTCAAGATACACTGAAAAAACAAAATCGCAGAAGATAGGGAATCTTGTTTATAAAAAAAATAAAAAAACTATCAAAATGAAGTGAGTTTACGATTAAAACAAGAAGAAATATCTGTCAGTGGAGTCAGAAAATCTACTTAATTCAAAGAGAAACAAGTTTACATTCCCTACTGACAGATATTTGTTCACTCCATTTTGTTAAAATTCGCAGAAAACAAGTCTTCTTCGTTCAATATCTTCATTTGAATCTCCAGTAAACGTGTATTGATTTAAGGATGTTTTGATATTTGTACTGGAAAACAAGACATAAATGCTGAGGAAGACATTAATTTAGCAGTTCATGCAACATTTATTGCCACGACTTTATGAATGTAAGAGTCTGCTCTGATTTAAGAGCAGCAGAAAGTGTCTGTGGTTGTGATGTGTGTGGGCTGTTACCTGAGTGTACGCAGCTCCAGGGTGTTTCCCTGCGGGACAGGTGTGTCTGCGCAGGTGTGTGTGTGTAGGACGGCTCAGGGACATGCATCTGCTGCTGACAGGATGGCAGGCTGCAGGGACTCGACTTCCACGAAGGACACTCCGCTTCATCAGCATGCAGAGAGGTCTGGAAACCGTTCCCGGGTGAGCCTGCGAGCGCTCTTACCTGCGGATACGGGGGAGCTTTGGGTTTGCTTTGGATTTTGGCTGCTTTGGCTTTCAGCTGTTTGCGTGAGTCCTGAGGAACCACCAGACTCGAGGTCTTATATGAGAGAGACGGTCTGGATCTGCTCTGGTCCTGAGAGAGCTGCATCTGTTTATATTCCACATGGCTGCAGAGATACACAGCATTAGTGAACACAGGGTTTCTGCGGGTCTGAACAAGTCTTAATCCACCTTTCTTATAACGTAAGGTCTGAAATAAGAGCAGAAAGTCTTCAATTCATGTAGTTGTGGTATTAAATATCACAAGAACTGCTAAATCTCTAAATCTCTTCCTCTGTAGTTCTGTCTTGTTTTCCAGTAAAATATCTAAACACCCTTAAATCAAGATGAATTTACTGGAGATGCAAAATGAAGAGTCTTCTATGAAACTTTATGATTAATAACAAATATCTGTCAGTGAGGAATGAAAACTCTTTGAACTAAGTTGATTTTTCAGACTACATTGGCAGAATATTTTTTCATTTTAATTATAAACTCACATCATTTCTATCTTTTTTTTCTTTTTCATTAAACAAGACTTCTTATCTTCTGTCATGTTGCATCTCGTGTCTTGATTTAAGGATTTTTTAATATTTGTATTGGAAAATAAGACAGAAATACAGAGGCAGATTTTCTTTTGTTTGCAGTGTGATCAGAAAATACAGTAAACGTTATTATACAGTAAAAGCCTGAGGTAAGCAGTTTTATGTTTTAGCGCAACGTGGCGTTGATGTTGATTTCATGTCACAGTTTTATTGGTTGGGCAGTAAATGTGGGTCGTAACAGCAAACACACTGTGCCAAGATCATGCTGTACCGTAGGCTATCTTTGAACCTCTCTCACTGTATGACATAAGAGCACCGATTAGGAACCACGACTGATTCACGATGCCTGTCTGGGACAGCCGGAAACAGTGCAGTGTGTTTTGGGCTTTAAAGAGTCATATATTTCCCTTCATGGGTCCGGCAGAAGTGCTGTGAGGGAAGTGAAAGGTCACTCACGTGAGGACATAGTTGACGCTGACGATGCAGTGTGGCCGAGATGAGCGGCTGTTGTGAACGATGGTGGCGCAGCTCTGCACCCAAACCCAGCCGCCGTGTTTGGCCAGCATTCGGTAGTACTTGGTGGTGACCTGCCCCTTCAGCAGCACTGACACACACACACACACACACATACACACATACGACTGAATGACAGGGTTGGTGGTAATGGAATACAAGTTACGCAATTAAGGTAATCAGAATACTTTGAGTAACTAGTAAAGTAATGAATTAATTTAGAAGGAAATATTAGTTGTTTTTTCAGATCAGTAATGTGTTGAGTGACAGCTCTGGTGTTGCCATGGAGACAGAGATCAGGAGTCAGCAGTGTTGAGTGTGAACATGATCTCACTGTAGATCTAGACTCAATATGAACATCTGTTTACTCAGAAACACATTCAGTGTTCCTCGAAATCAATAAAAACTGAAATACAAAACTCAGAATATTATACAAACTGGCAATAATTGTAGAATAAGACAAATATGTGCCGGTGGAGCTCGAGGAACATGGCTGAGAAGCACTGATGAAGCGCATGCGGCGACTCACGTAAATGATGCGCGTGTCGCAGGTGGAAGACGTCGCAGCCGTGGACGTGATGGTAGAGAGTCTTCTCAATCAAATCCTGCGGCTCGTAACCCGTTAACTCAGCCACCCTGACACACAAACAAGACTGCATTTACCCTCCTGAAACAATGTTTCCTTTCACCGCTCCTCCCTGTTGAAATGATCTTCAACCTCATGCTGTCTGGTCCATTTTCAAGAAGCATTTGAGCACTTAACTACAACCCACTCAAAAATATCATCATCTGTGCATTTATATCCTGGTTTAAATCGTATTGATCTAGACGATGTTTGAAATGTTCTACTGTTGGCACTTATGTTGCTTTGGACAAATGCATCTGCTTAAATGAATAAATGTAAATGTGTTACTGTGTTTACGAAAGAAGCTCATTGTGTTCAGATCACTGTACACTGTTCGCTTCAGACGTCCATCCTTGTGTTTTTAATATTTGAGCAGACATATGCTGCACTTTTTTTTGTTATATAGCATTGCCCATAAATGCTTAATGATTAAAAATCACAGCTATGTTTTTTTTTTAGGGTTAGGTAAAGTAATGGAGAGATCTGTTGTAAGCTGTATTTTCCAAATTTAAGACATTTGCATTAAGACACAGTGGTTCCCAGCCACGTTCCTGGAGGCCCCCCAACACTGCACATTTTGCATCTCTCCTTTCTCTGACAGGGTTAGGTCTCTAGTAATGAGATGATGATCTGAATCAGGTGTGTTTGATTAAGGTGACATGGAAAACATGAAGTGTTGGGGGGCTCCAGGAACGTGGTTGGGAACCACTGCATTAAGAGACTGACATATTGTGTTCTTTTTATTTTAGTCTTTAATTTTTTTTACTTGCTTAGAAAAATACTTAAATTTGCCTTCATGAATCCTGCAGAACCCCTGGTCACACTAAGCACATTGCATTGTGGGATACTGTAGTGAGTTGGAGTGAAGCTCACCTGCTGTCCAGGAAGATGAGTTTGAGGTCCAGACTTGCGCGGAACATGAACATGTTGCTGTGGAGTTTGATCTCGGTGACGCCGCTGGGAGGAAGAGACTGACCGACCGCCACCAGCCCCACGATCTGATAGCACGACTCAAACAGAGGCATGTCCATCAGCAGCTGACGGAGCTTCAGATAACCGCTGCAGTGGATCACCTGCAAACACACACAAGCATTTTTTATCGCTTTTTTTCTCAACAAGTGATGAATTTAAAGTGCAGAAAAGCCATATTTCTTTCAGATGTGCACTTCAATGTCACATCAAACAAAACTGCAAACTGTACATGCGTGTATATGGGATTTATACAACGTTTCTCAAAGGCACTAGATTATTCTGCAAATTGAAATCAAATAAGGCACAATCTGATATGTATTTTTGTTGTAATTTTTATTTGTAATTTAATGCACAAGTAAACAGAGTGCAATTTATTTGTAATTAGAGTAATAGCCATTGACCGACCAAGAAAAAGCTTTTGTTATTCATATTGCTCCGTTCCTGCACTTAGTTTAGATTTGAGCAGTTGCCGTGCTGTAGGCTTTTGGGTTTGCTAATTTAACAAGACGACCATAGCTGTTTTCTCTGAAGTGTTGGGTGGCTGTGTATTTGTTTGCTGTCTGTCAGTGGAAGTGTTCAGACTCCTCGTGTGAAGACCTATGAGTGTAAAGACCTGCAACTTTAACTGAGCAACGAAACCAGGCAACGCACTTAAGTACTCTTTTTCCTTTTGCACACTCCTTTCTGTCCTCTCCCTTCCATCTCCATCATGTGTTTTCAGTACATTCTAACATCTCTTATAGTTGAAAGAAATATTTTGAGTTCTGCACAAAAAAAGGGAGAAAAGCCGAATCCTTAACTAAGCTAGTGTTAAAACGCCACCTTCTTGTCCTTTGTGGGACTCCCTGAACTAATAAATCTTAATATACAGCGGCGTGATCTGATACCAAAATGTTACCCAACTCACAGCAACCAACCGATTATTAATTAGAAAAAAGTCAATTCTTGTATGACATTTGTGCGGGCAGAATAGAAGGTAAAGTCCCTTTGTGTGGGGTTTAAAGTTCGCCAAATATCCAAATAGTAGTTCTTCGCAGATAGCTACTAGTGCCTTTGACTGCTTAGTATAAAAGGGATTTCTAACAGGCCATTTGTCCATCAAAGAGTTCATAAGGCAGTTAAGATCCCCTCTGATTATAAGTGTTTCAGAGGGATATACAGAGAATTTAGCAAAGGTTGAGATGAGAAATTCAGGGGAAAGGTTTGTAAGCTAAAATACACATTTAGCAGCGATACCTCTTCCCCATAAAGAACCCCATTAAGATAAACATATCTACTAAATCGGTATTTGTCACCCTTTACAACATTAAAAGGGATGTTCTTATTAATAAGTATAGCAACCCTTCTACTACTGGTTGTGAATGATGAAAATAAGATTTGGCCAATCCAGTTGTGTTTTCATTTTAAATGTGCCTAACCATCCAGATGTGTTTCCTATAGTAAAGCTATATCTACTCTTTCCTTAAGAATAGACATAACCCTCCTTAGTTTTAGTGTTCCATGCAAACCCACATGTGCAATGACAATAAAGTTGAATCTAACCTAATCTAATCTAAACCCCTAACATTCCAAGTGCATATTCTTAATTTACTACCCAGCATTAATACATAGAGCAAATTTTAATGTATAGAGCAAATACAGAGATATGGAACTGCTCCTCCCTTTATATAAAGTAACAAATTAAGTACTCAAATGAAAAAGAGCCTGCCCGAGCTTCAACAGTGACCATTATAACAAGCATTATAAAAAAAAAAACAGTGAACAATACATATACAAGGGGTATTTCCCACATAACATGGGGAACGAAGCGCACCAACAAAGCGCTGTTCAGCACAAAAGGCTCTTGCTCATCTGCTGGCATCCACAACCCGCTGCTTATCCTGAAAGTTGTGGAAGCAAACAATAAGCGGATGAGGCCTACCCCTGGCGTCGGCTTTCGGCATAAAAATGAGATGAGATCTCTTCAGTTTAAGCATCCCCCACTTTGTCTCAATGCCGAGGAACTCTGGGATCCTAGTCTGAAGATATGTAGTCGGATTAGTTCCTTCAGCATTTTCAACAAGGCCAATGATGTGTACATTTTCTCCTTGGACCTCGATTTTCTATATCATCCAGGTGTTCGGCGAGTGACGAAACTTGGCGTGTTAAAGACTGAAGCCGTGTGTTCGCTGTATCAACTGATGAATCTGCCTCAGTATTCTGTTCTCTGCTTCATTAAGTCTGCCCGTTGTTTGCTCAAGTTGTTGCAAATGGGCTTGAATAGTCTGTGCAGGCGATCCCAGCTTATCGTCAATCACCTTTGTCATCTTTCTCAGTCATCTCCTGTGGCGCCCTGGATAATGCTGGATCAAGCTGGCCAACATTGTCGCCCGTATGGACGTCCTCGCTAGCTGCTTTCTCAGGTAGATCCTTTTTCTCAAGTTTCTTCGATGGTTTCAGCATTTTCACAAACATACCATTTTCATTTTTTGACATGGTACCTCTTGCATTGCCAAAATACATTAAATTGCGTACTCAACTGAGCAAATTATGAGTTTTAATATTGAGTGAGGGAAGAGCATTAGCAAAAGCAGCCACCTCCCACACTGCCATCTTGACCCCCCCATCTTCTGCTTTTAACACTGTCGATCATCTGATCCTCTTGTATGCCCTCTCATCACAGTGATTTTACTCCACTGGATTGAATCCTATCTCACTGATAGGTCTTTCAGGGTGGCTTGAGGAGGGGAGGTATACAGGATCATCAATTGGTCACTGGGGTTCCTCAGGGATCAGTTCTTGGACCCCTCCTCTTCTCCATATACACTACATCACTGGGTCCCATCATACAGGCACATGGCTTCTCCTACCATTGCTAAGCTGATGACACACAGCTCTAGCTTTCAGTTCAACCAGATGATCCAACGGTAGCTGCATGGATCTCAGGTTGCCTGGCGGACATCTCAGCATGGATGAAAGAATATCACCTAAAGCTCAACCTGGCAAAGACTGAGCTTCTTGTTTTACCCGCCACTCCAGCTGTACAGTATGATTTCACCATTCAACTAGGTTCTTCTACAACAACTTTGGTCAGAAATCTTGGTGTAACTTTGAGGACCAACTGACTTACAGCTTGCATCAAGTTCAGAACAGCCACAGACTTAGCACCCCTCTACTTCCACTCACTACTATGAATCTACATCCCCTTCGGTAGTCTGAGATCTGCTAGTAAGCGATGTCTCGTGGTGCCTCAAAATCACTTTCCAGAACATTGTCCTTCACTGTTCCTGGCTGGTGGAATGATCTTCCCATCCTTATCCGGAATGATGAATCCCTGACAATCTTCAAGTGACTGCTGAAAACTCACCTTTTTTGATGCTAGTTGACTTAGAATTCTAGCTCTGTCTAGCTTGTACTTATTTAAACAATGCTTGAAACTTGGTATTACAAGCATCTCCTGTGTGAATAGCTTGATGTATTCCACAGTTGTAAATTGCTTTGGATAAAAGTTCCTGCTAAATATATAAATCTGAATGTATACTAGAACATGAGCACTGGTTACTATTATTTATTTATTTTTAATTTGTAAAGTACAAATGAAAATGAAACAATTTAAATGCATAAAATAACTTATTTTACATTCTGGCGTGTGATTTTTCACATTGTTATCACTATCTACATGTCTCGTCCATCAGTATGCAATGCTGGAGAAGAAGCTTTTGGGGGTTTTGAGAACCAGAACCTAGCTGACTGACAGATAAAGTGAGCCCCTTTATCAAAATACCTGGTCAGGAATAATACAAAAATGTCATATTCACTCAGTATAATTTGATCTCATTGACAAATATCTCAATTACAAATAAGTAGAAATTAGTTGTATATTCAGATGTGATTTAGGCACTAAATCAGTCCAGTACTTTATGTACTAAAAACATCCTGGTTCTCCTACTGCTTGTAGTGACATTTGGTCCCCACAATGTAGCATAAACAAGTATACATACACACACCACACACATACATTTAAAGGAGATTTCTTTGTCCTATTGACCCGCCTCTGAATCCAGAGCCGGATTTATTCTCTAAGTAACATAAACCACTTGTTTATTGCCAAGGTAAATTTTAAACAAATCTCCAAAGCCTGATTGATGAAGCGGGTGGAGACGCACGGTAAAAATGTCATCGGTTCATGACGTATTCAAATATGCGGTTCGCGTTCAAACGAGTCTTTGCTACATTTAATCAGATCAGCTTAGAGGGTCAGTTCATGCTGCACAGTGTCGACAGTGAAATGGCAGCGATTCAGGCTCTAAAGTGGCTCTCCATGTGAACTCGAGCTCTTGAGAAATGTTTTGACTTGATGACATTTGCAATTCAAATCTCGGCTTTGAGATGAGCTCGCGGAAAATAACGCCCGCGGGAAAGTAACCCTGAGAATATAATTTTACTGGCCGTCATCTGCTTTATTTCCAAACAAACATACGTGCGTGTGTTTGATGGTTTATTAGTACAGTTGAAGAGAGACGAACTCACCTTATAACCGCCGCTCGTGAGTCCCGCGTTCCGCTTCGCCAGAACACACTTCATGCGCAGGAAGAACGAGCGCTCGAGCTCCAGCTCTGCAACACATCCGCTTTGTGATGAATATGAATTTAATACTCGTGTGTGTGTGTGTGTGTGTGTGTGTGTACCCTGCAGGAAGTGTGGCTGCAGCGGCTGGTGTGCGCTCAGCACGGCGCTCATCTCGTCGTGGTCTGATGGATGAATGTACTCAAAGATGCTGTTACCGGTCAGTTCCACCTACAACACACACATCACATTCTGAACCATCATTCAGTCATGCTGCTTTACCTTTTTCCAGATAATTGCTAGGCGGCCTAAAGAGGAATCAGTCAAATAGCTCCAAAGTGGGCAAAACCCAGCTGAGCTCAAGATGAGAATCTGTGTCATTTAAGAAGATTACATCAACTCACAAAAATGCCTTTTGTGTGTATGTGTGAAGCTAAGCTCCTGTTTGTCTGAAATTGATCTGCATCCATCTCAAAGACACAGTCTGATTCCCGCTGCAAAGAGTTCGTGTATAAAACATGATTTGCATGTGAAAACAAAAGCGGATTCTGTGCTGGACTTTGATCCATTTGTGTGTGTAAATTAGCAGGGCACACCAGACACAGGGAAGGTCACTCCACAGCACTTCAGCGACAAATGAGTTTCTGCGCAGCTGCGACGCGGCGCGTTAATCTGCTCTTTGTAGCGCCGCGGCGCGATCGTGCAGGAATGCGCACTTTACCGAGAGTGTTGGGATAGATTTTACACTCACTGTGTCCCGCTTCATCTCTGCACAGAGTCCCGGTCTCAGCCGTTCACGCGGTCGTTCTGCAGTGACCAGCGCATTTGAATGCTCCGCAAACACAGGTGTTCCCGCACTGACAGCAGCATCTGCGATCGGCCGCTGCTGCTTTGACTATAAAAAACAGCGTTTTCCTTTCAGCTCACCCGTGGAGATCTTCAGGAGCACTAGCAATATAGATTCTGGGCCTACAAACTAGACTTTTACTTTATCTTTTCTATAAAGCAAGGGAACACGTGATAATGCTCCTCAACTAAATGTTGGACACAATCTCTTGACTCTAAGAAACGCATTTTTTTCAGTTTTAATGTAAGTTAAGAGTGACTGCATTACTGTTCTAAAACAGATTTTTTGTTTGTTTTTGTTTCAGTTTTTAGTTCAAATCAAATTCAGGAATCCCTCAACCCAAATCCATACATCTCTGGGATTACATGTTGATCACTGATTTCCATATATTTGTTTCTTCTGTCTGCTGTAGTCCATCTCTTTTCCTATTTTGTGAACTGGTGGGAAAGCAAGAACAAAAATAGAGTTTCCCATTATAGACGTTGTTTTTCCTGCAATGGTTTATTTCCACATATGAAAAGAGTCCATTGAAATATTCAGCTGTGGTTTCATCTCATGCTTTCTGCAGGACTCGTTCCCGTTCTTGTGAGGTGTTAGATGTTCCTGAAGGCCAGCAGCAGCAGATTCTTCTCTTCACTGCTCAGATGAAGCTGTTTGAGAAGCTTCTGAAGGCTCTGTTCCTCAAAGAGACTGTGATTGTCCTGCTCGTCGTCTCCGGTCAGATGCAGTTTGCTGTCTTTAGGACTGTAGAGTCTGCGTCTCTCATCAGATGAAGGGGTGCGTTGTGTTTGCTCATTTTTAGAAGCAAAATTACATTTGGAAAGTGTTAAGTGCACAAGGCCCGGACACTTTATGAAGCTATGCTAAAGTACTGAATCAGCACAGACAAATTTCATAAAGGAATAATTCACCCAGAATGTGAGAATTTCCACACTTTAATTTGCTTCCAAACCAGATTTTATAGAAATGTGTGTGTTTTTTGACTATAAAGTGTAAGTCAACAGGCATTAGAGTTGTTTGTTTATCAAAGTTCTTTTGTTTCCAACAGAAGAAAGAAACTCAAACAATTTCAGAAGAATGTGAGAGAGAATATATAAATAATAAATTACTTTGGGAGAACTACCTCAGTAAGAGTCTATGCAGGGCTTTCTTATTTTGCAGTAAAAGTCGATGAATAAATGTCATCACAGTTAAAAAATCATTAAAAATTAAATCTAAACATAACACTATTTCAAACTGTTTTATTGTATTATCCATTAATTCAATTCTACATTGGTTTTCTTAAAATAAACACACAATTTGAATGTGTTTGGTCTCTTTACATTCCCAGATACAAAATGTAAACTTATTAAACAAGCAGGAGCCCAGTGTTTTTTTCAGACTTCAGACTAGACTGAATTTCTCAATAGAAGCACAAATGAAGATATGGAGCAAACAAAAGTGTGCATGAATTCACTTCACATTCCCCAGATAGAATTATAACGTAATGTCTCAGTTATGTGTGTATTGGAGTGTGTTATCACTGTGGCCCTGAACTGACCCTGGTTTCATGTTAAACTCTCACCTGTGACAAACCCAGATGTACCGAAGCTGTTTCTGAAATGTACATGATTTTACCATCAGGAGCGACGACAAACACAAACCCGTCCAGCGTCTGAAATATAAAACCAGAGCACAATAACAAACATTGAATTCGCTTTATCATCCGACGCGGTTTAAGAAATAAGCATCAGAGTATAACGTTGTTTTAAAGGCTCGCACCTGCAGCAGGTGAGATCCCAGATCTTTGGCCATGATGTCCAGAGGACTGACCCTCGCTGACTGACCCCAGGCCTCTCCGAGCCCTCACACAAACACAACACAAACACACTCAAATACTGAGTCCTGGGAAAACCTTCATTACACACCACACAAACAGCTGGAGTTCTGTCACATTGACGCAGTGTGGGTTCGGAAGAAACTTCAGATTTTGCTTAAAAAAATATATCAAAGACTGACCAAAATCTTTATCACATGTTAATTACATTTATCTGTCAAGTTCGCGTTGTGTATTCGGGGGAAATTATTTAGGCCTAACATTTTCCTGTAGCCGAAATCATAATTATATAGGCTAATAATTATTATAAATATGTAATTTTTATAGAGTAATCAAAACGCCATATCGAGCTTGTCGATTTAATGTAAAATTAATTGTTAAAAGGTCATTTAAAAAAGTATTTTACAGAAACATTTTTAAAAAGCAAAACAAAATACTAAAATGCATGATTATTAGCTAAGTATTTTATATTATTGCGTGTCATCAAGTCCATCAGAGACAAACTGGTAATATGTATAATAATTTACTCTTTCCAACAGCACATTATTTTTTAACTGTATACAGCATTATTTAATATTGTTATCTAAACTTCCACGTAGCCGAAAATGATCAAATCAAAGAAATCAAATGGTTGAGTTTAATTAGGATTTTGCAAAGGTAATTCAGGCAAAGAAGAAACATTAATTCGTCCTAATTTGATAGACTCTGTAGCGTCAATGTAATCCGATATAATTATTTTTTCCTTCAATTTGGAAAATATTTATCCATTTTACAATTTGAGATCTGTTATGACACATTTTTAATATATCTGTTGACTCAGAAAAAAAAGGTTATCATTTTAAGTGAAAGTCTTTGACAGCGACACTGAACGAATCTGCGATGATTTTAATGTGTGCTGATGGAGATTAAAAAAAAAAGAACGGAATAATTATTTTCAGCTATAAATGATTTTCTAGACCTCAGGTCATTTACAGCTTTATTATTGTATTTTCAGATGGTTTCCCCTCGAATCGTAACCAGTTTCATTTCATCACGCAGAGCACATCTGATCAAAACGAATTCAGATATTATATTCATTTTCATTATTAGGCCTATTATTTTTTAGCATTTTTTATTTTAAATGTATAGACTTCGTGTTAAGTTAATTAAACTAATTAACTTAACCAAAATGATGGTTTAAAAATGTTTCATGGTAAATTCGATTAAATTGTCCGACCTTTTAAAATTAATAACTGAAACATCATAAAATAAAAATAAGATAAACTGCAAAAAAAAAAAAAAAAAAAAATTGTGATCAAAGTAGATTTGGGTGAAGTGTCTGCTTTAAATCGGTGTGAAATCGGATCGTAACTCACCGTCTGGAAACACGGCTCTCATCTTCAGGTAGCTTGTGGTCAGTCTGATGATGGACGCTTTGTCCAACTGAGATGTGATGGCCGAGGGCAGCGGCAACAGTTTGGCCAGTTCATAAAATTCTCCATTTTCTTTTTCTCTTCGTGTCTTCGCAGCATTCTTGGACTTTTCCTTCATTTCTGACACATGGAGAAGACACGGCTAGTCTCGAACAGACCGCGACGCGATGATCATGGTCACTCGCTAAACTCGGTTTGTGATTAGTTTTTCTGCGTGTTTTCTGTTTCTGTTGTAGTGAAAGATCGGCTACTGATGGCCTTTCTTCGAAGAGTCCTGGGCTTTATTGTGAATTAAAATGAATGAATGCATTGAAACGACTGGATATATCTCCTGTAACACTGGTTCTTCACACGCTGAAAGTCTTTTTAGAAACGTCCTTTAATAAATCAGTCAGTCCTGTCGCTTTAGATTTCGATTCTGATCACGGTTTATAAACTTCAGAAATAGAATTGAGCTCGAGCATTGCATTTCAGCGCCACGATCGCCTTTGAATTCGACGCGCTTTGGCGTTTTGATTTAAACGCAAATTACATTGTTAAAATAATCCAAACATCTATTAAATCCATGACGAACTGCATAAAAGTAAAAAATCGTAAAGAGGAGTTTACGGTGATCGTCTGTTCAGTGCGTCCATGTTCTCCAGTCCTCTATTTCTTAAGCCCGTGTTTATTTCCTAAAATCTTTAATTGTCATTTTAGTCCTTTGAATATTCCTCTCAGAGTCCGTAGATTCCGTGCAGCCCTTCAATTATTCAGGCGCTGTGATCGCCAATGAGAGAGAGAGAGAGAGAGACTGAGAGAGAGATAGGGAGAGAGACAGAGAGAGAGAGATAGGGAGAGAGAGGGAGAGGGAGGGAGAGAGAGAGAGAGAGAGAGAGACTGAGAGAGAGAGAGAGAGAGAGACTGAGAGAGAGATAGGGAGAGAGAGAGATAGGGAGAGAGAGGGAGAGGGAGGGAGAGAGAGAGAGAGAGAGAGAGAGAGAGAGAGAGAGAGAGGGGGAGAGGGAGGGACAGAATGACTCTTCTTACGTCACACTCTCGTGTTTGAGGAGGATGATGATGTCAGCTTTCACATTTTATAAATTACTTAAAAAAGCACCGAAACACATACTGCTCTGAAATAAATGTTTTTAGGACTATCTGGTAGATTTAATTTAATTTAATTGGATCATGTAGGCTACCTCTTGTTCTTGTGGCACTGAACAAATAAAGCATTAGGCCTATATTTAAAAATGACGATGTGAATAAAAAACACTTGGTTTGAATTAGGCTTTTGGCTGTCTTATCAAAGTAGTTTTCCATATTAACGTTTGACTTTTAACAATGCAACGTGCAGTTCCTGTGTCTGGCGCTTTAATGCGGTTTAGTTTGTACTTGGACTCCAAACATGCGCTAAAATAGCGACGAGCGGCGTTTGGATGAACGCTGTTTAAAGCCGATCACTTTCAATTCAGCGGATTCATCTCTTTTCACTGTCTCGCGAAAACGTGAATATGTTAGTAGGCCTATATATATCGATGATGTAGTTAGAGTAAGTTCAGCTATACCTAATGAAAACTATAAACGCGTTACGGTTTCGTTGGAATCGTGGAAATAAATTGGGTACCAAGAACTATTATGTAAAAAAAAAGAAGAAAAAAAAAAAAAAACCCGAGGAGTTTGTGCACATTTGTTTGGATTCTATAATAAATCGTTGTGTTTCTGTAGTGACGTCAAACAATGACGAATATTTTAAAAAGTCCCGCGTTGAGTTGTCAACTATATTCATTGTTGGGGAGAAACTAGTTATATAACATAATTACGTAATGTAATTAATAAAATAAATATAGCTAACTTATCTGTTACGGTTACTAAGAAAAAAAGTGTAATTAATTTAGTTAGGTTATTTATGAAAATGTTAATGATTGCAAAGGGGGTTTCATCTGAATATTTTCACACGCATTCAGATTTGATTGATTTCTTTCCCAAATTGCATTGACTGCTCTAAAATTAAACACCAATAATTGATCTTTTCCATTTCATTATTTTTTTATTAGGGTTAACCCTAATTTAAATTATTATAATCTGAATTCAAGTGAATCAGGCAGTAATCAGTGTTGAGTTATATTGTGATGTTTGAGTTCTGCTTTATATGTTTCAAAATGATTAACAGTTGAAAACATTTGCTAGAAATTTAGAAAAGTAATCAGAAAGCAATCAGTTACACTACTTGTTAAATTTTAAATAGGGTAATTTCTAATCTGTAACCTGATACATTTCCAAAGTAACCTTCCCAAACACTGACTATATCTATGAGCATTTAACTGTTATCAGAAACCAGTGGACTGAATATAATGCATTTGATTTAGAGATCCATTTACAAGCCATTTCTCAGTCCTCACTTTTCTTCACAGAGTTGAGCACAATATCTAGGTGTCTAAACGGTATAATTTATTTATAATTGAACTATTTTCTCACTCACAATTCACAACACATAAACCATCAAAACTGTCCAATTTACACATTCACATGCTCTTTACAAAACTGATCAACTTATTCCAAACCCATCATAATACAAAACTGAATAAGAGAGCCTTTCTACATTTACACACTCATACCATATTGAAATTTATTCCAAATCTTTTAATGAAATACTATATTCAGACAATTATATGTAGCTTGAACAACTGCAAAGGTGTAAGTTTTTCAATTTCATTCCCATCTATACAACAATGTAAATCTCTGAAATATTGTTTGCTGTAATGTAGATATGGAGTGTGTGACATTCACTCAGTGTCATTCTTGTTTGTGAAGACATTTTATGTCAGAAAACATTGTGTAATGCAGCAGTTATTAGTGTTTATGGATCATAAAGTGTGAATAATGAGTTGATTTGAAAATGTATAAAGTGCTTTATTAAGTAGGGTTATAAATGTGAAAAGTGCTGCTGTGCCAAGATTAAAACTGCTTGTAAAGAGCTTTGATAAAAACCGTTATGCATTTGCTCAATTTCACATGTGATTTAGAAGTCGGACTGGAACACGTTTGGTGCAGTTTGCACATTTTATGTCATCATTTGACACGGTGTGTTGAGTATTTCCTGCGGACAGCAGCGTGCCTTTATAAATGGTGTGAGTGTGCAGGCCCGCGCAAGAGCACAGTCACTACATTTATTTGTGTTGGAGGTTTGGCTGTGATACTGGCCTATCGCTTTCTCTCTGCCTGTCACCGCTGATGGATGAACTTCACTGGCTCTGGATGGAAAATGCAGGAGGAGACCAAAACCAGCCTGCCTCAATAGCATGTAGAAATCCACAGACACCGCCGTCCTGTGTCAGATCAGCAGGGAGAAACTAGGAAGCGTTGGCTGCGAGGACTGTAAGACAGACAGGGTTAGAGAGAGGAGGACTCTTATTAACCTCTTACTTACCTCATTATCGTCTCTCACTGTCAGGTGTTCAGCTCTTCTTCAGACTCACCCCTGCAGGGTTCTCCTGTGATCTCAGTGTGTCTCAAATGCAACTTAAAATGACATTTAGAGGAAACTCTGTGACAAAAAGGGAGGAAAAGCTCTCAGATGGGGTTTTTAATAATATGAGCTTGTTCGCATGTTGCACTTACTGCATTTCTAATAAACGGCAGCCTTCATGGTTGACAGCAGATAATGAGGCTATGCAGGCACAGCTTGAACTGATTGAACAGACAGAAGTGCTGTACACGAGTCTGTGTGCCTCCCACATTATGAAGAGAGAAAATCTGCCAGGTGTCAGCCTCTGATGATTAATGAGAAGAGGAGTGTATTTAACAGCTAAATTACCCTCCGCCCAGATTCACTGTTTTATTGCAGTGCGTTTGAGAGGATGCAGATATCAGACGTCTTTAAAATCATATCCAGACTCTCAGACTCTGAGTGTGTATTGAGTCTGTGACAGAACTTTAGGGAGTAATAAGTGTTGTTGAACTAACATTATTATCAGTGTTTTTATTGAGTGAAATCATTTGCATTTAATGATTTTATAGGGATTGTTCAAAAGAAATGTGATGCATATATCAGTGTTAAACAGTCTGTGGACAGGTTTGCTGTGAGTTTTTACAATACAGACTTGAGGTCCATTACCCTTAAAATAATAAAAAC
>NC_068405.1:23884422-23886854 GCF_023724105.1 Carassius gibelio | reverse complement strand
CACATACATATACATATATACACACAGGACACACATATATACATATACATACATACACACATACACATATACATACATACATACACACATATACATACGTACATACGCATACATACATAAATTAACATACATATAGATATATACATAAATACAAAAATACATACATACATATATACAGTATTGTTCAAAATAATAGCAGTACAATGTGACTAACCAGAATAATCAAGGTTTTTCGTATATTTTTTTATTGCTACGTGGCAAACAAGTTACCAGTAGTTCAGTAGATTCTCAGAAAACAAATGAGACCCAGCATTCATGATATGCACGCTCTTAAGGCTGTGCAATTGGGCAATTAGTTGAATTAGTTGAAAGGGGTGTGTTCAAAAAAATAGCAGTGTGGCATTCAATCACTGAGGTCATCAATTTTGTGAGAGAAACAGGTGTGAATCAGGTGGCCCCTATTTAAGGATGAAGCCAACACTTGTTGAACATGCATTTGAAAGCTGAGGAAAATGGGTCGTTCAAGACATTGTTCAGAAGAACAGCGTACTTTGATTAAAAAGTTGATTAGAGAGGGGAAAACCTATAAAGAGGTGCAAAAAATGATAGGCTGTTCAGCTAAAATGATCTCCAATGCCTTAAAATGGAGAGCAAAACCAGAGAGACGTGGAAGAAAACGGAAGACAACCATCAAAATGGATAGATGAATAACCAGAATGGCAAAGGCTCAGCCAATGATCACCTCCAGGATGATCAAAGACAGTCTGGAGTTACCTGTAAGTACTGTGACAGTTAGAAGACGTCTGTGTGAAGCTTAATCTATTTTCAAGAATCCCCCGCAAAGTCCCTCTGTTAAAAAAAAGGCATGTGCAGAAGAGGTTACAATTTGCCAAAGAACACATCAACTGGCCTAAAGAGAAATGGAGGAACATTTTGTGGACTGATGAGAGTAAAATTGTTCTTTTGGGTCCAGGGGCCACAGGCAGTTTGTGAGACGAGCCCCCAAACTCTGAATTCAAGCCACAGTACACAGTGAAGACAGTGAAGCATGGAGGTGCAAGCATCATGATATGGGGCATGTTTCTCCTACTATGGTGTTGGGCCTATTTATCGCATACCAGGGATCATGGATCAGTTTGCATATGTTAAAATACTTGAAGAGGTCATGTTGCCTTATGCTGAAGAGGACATGCCCTTGAAATGGTTGTTTCAACAAGACAATGACCCAAAACACACTAGTAAACGGGCAAAGTCTTGGTTCCAAACCAACAAAATTAATGTTATGGAGTGGCCAGCCCAATCTCCAGACCTTAATCCAATTGAGAACTTGTGGGGGTGATATCAAAAATGCTGTTTCTGAAGCAAAACCAAGAAATGTGAATGAATTGTGGAATGTTGTTAAAGAATCATGGAGTGGAATAACAGCTGAGAGGTGCCACAAGTTGGTTGACTCCATGCCACACAGATGTCAAGCAGTTTTAAAAAACTGTGGTCATACAACTAAATATTAGTTTAGTGATTCACAGGATTGCTAAATCCCAGAAGAAAAAAAAATGTTTGTACAAAATAGTTTTGAGTTTGTACAGTCAAAGGTAGACACTGCTATTTTTTTGAACACACCCCTTTCAACTAATTGCCCAATTGCACAGCCCTTAAGAGTGTGCATATCATGAATGCTGGGTCTTGTTTGTTTTCTGACAATCTACTGAACCTACTGGTAACTTGTTTGCCACGTAGCAATAAAAAATATACTAAAAACCTTGATTATTCTGGTTAGTCACATTGTACTGCTATTATTTTGAACAATACTGTATATACATATATATAAATACATACACATACATATATATATACATACACATATTTACATACATACATATACATAAATAAACATACATATACATACATACATACACACATATATATACACATATATAAACATACATACACATATGCACATACAAACATACATACATACACACATAAATAAACATACCACACACATATATATATATACACACACATACATATACATATGCACATACACACAGGGCAGATATATATTTAAATACATACACAAACACATATATACATACAAATACATACATGTATATACACACATATATATACATGCATACATATATAAATACATGCATACACACATACATACATATAAATGAATAAATAAATATATATATATATATATATATATATATATATACACATACATACATATATACATATATACATACACATATGCACATACACACAGGCAGATACATACATATTTAAATACATACACAAACACATATATATTATACATACATATATAAATAGATACATACACACATACATATATATACACATGCATACACATACATAAATACACATACATACATACACACATATATATATACAAATACATATACATA